>NC_092128.1:38771289-39074083 GCF_043159975.1 Macaca nemestrina
AATATCATCTGCTAACTTGCATAATTTACACAATCAAGAACACATAACTAAGACAATTTCTAATGCATATTTAAAATCTATGTTTCTCATACATAAGCTCAGAAAATGATTTCCCTATTTTGAAGAAGGAAATGTAAAAATGAAAGATAAGCTACCTGTAGATGAGAAATTTATCACATTTTGATAATTTTTTCCTCTGTTTCTTTGGTGTTAAGATACATTTTATGTACTAATTCACTCACTTATTCATTATTTAAGATAAAATGTTTTCTCTTGAGTTTGTAACACATCACCATCATCTATTCATAGTATAGACCTTAAGCATGCCTATATGGGAAACAGACTATCCTGGTTAAACTGTCAACTTTGATATTTACTAGCTGAATGGCTGTTGGAAAGTTACTTTAACTCTGTAACTGCCAGGATCCTCATCTATAAAATAAGGATAATAAAATATAATCTCTAAAGACCTTTTATGCTAACTCCAATTGTGTTTTTCTAAAAACTAGATGAGATAATTCACAGAGCCTAGCACAAAGTTAATATTCAATAAATACTATCAAGTATCAAGTAAAAAATTACTAATGAATTTGCCTACCTAAACACTGTGGAACTCTTTCAATAACAACACCTCATAAGAGCTCTGTAAGGAACTAAGCAATGGAAACTCTATCAATAAAGACTGAGCTATTGAACAAGACCACCACCAGGTCCAGATGGGAACACCATGACATTGTATGATGAAATACAAGGGCTGTAGCAGGCAGAATAATGACAGGAAGTAACTGAGAGAAATTAAGATCAAATTCTCCATAGGTGATTATGTGCTGTAGAGCTTGGTAGGTGCTCACTGCTATCTGAGACAACATTGAATCTGTAGATTTAGGGACATAGTTGCTATGGCGTGTTCTCAAACTCAACCAAAAAAGAAAAGTCTCAGGAGGACATGGAACATCTTATAGAATAAATATTTTCAAAAAGTTTTACATGTAATTCAGTTAACAAATAAATCCCAAGAACTTTTAAGTGACCAAGAACAGTTTGCTTTTTAAAAGAAGGTTATATTTAAAACTTTCTAAAAGAAGGCAACTTCTGCAGTGAGAGTGATTAGACAATATGCACTGTAATGTACTTCCTTTCAAAGATCTGAGTTTGCATATTTTCCATCCCTTCCTGATGAAACAGAGTTGAATAAATACAAGGAAGGCTATAAATGTGTCAAATAGCATATTATGTACCTCATATTAGAATTGATTATTTCCTATAGTGTTATTAATTCATAAATTTCTTTAGTTGCTGCAATTCAGGATTAGTTCTAGCAAGGTTTTGTCTATAGTATTGAAATAATGAATCCTATTTACAGTTTTGGGAGAATCACTCTTCATATAGGTAGGAAGGAAGTGGAATTCTAAATGTTAACTGGTCTCTATTAAGTAACGTTTTAGATAAATGTGGAGACAAAAACATTTACAAACACATTCTGAATTTAGTAATAATTAAGTTTCCTCTTAAGTTTGTGTATGAAAACTTATGTTGGCACATCTACATCCGAAGGTTTAATGTACATCCTGTGTTATACCATCTACGGTCTCTAAAGACCTTTTATGCTAATAGGTCACCATGGGTAACCATACTCAAACTCACACTTTTATTTCTAGAATGTAAATTGCCAGAAAAGTAATAGATTCCATGTTTAAAATCTTTTCTCTTTTTGATCCTAAAGTTAAGTAATGTAGTAAGCTTTGTAGATTGCATAGTTTATTATGCGTAAGAGAGATTTATTGTCAACAGAAAGTAACATTCAAATCTAAAAAAAGAATGGCATTTTTCCTCACATCACTTAACAATTGTAAATAAATATTTATTGATGTAAGTATTTGATTTTTTAAATCCTAGCCCTATCACATCTATTAGACACGAAGGAAACAGATCACATTTGTTTTGTTCTGCACTTATTAGATAGTTCAGTACATCATTCATTCACCTATCAGTGCTTACTAAATGCCCACCAAGGTCTAGGCAATGTTAGAAGTAAAGGTTATGCTGCTGTAAACAAGGCAGATCATATTGCTGCTTTCCTGCAGTTTACTTTTCTGTGGGCAAGACAGAAGATAAAGACAAAAAAATACAAATATTTATATTTCCATACATATTTGCAGAACATGTGTAAGAAAAATTAATATTTATTTTAATAAATTATTTTATATCCATATTCTCATATAATCTGAATATAATTATCTACACGACTTTCTTGAAGGGTTCTTCTAATTCTCTATTTTGAAGACAAGATAGAATATATTTTCCCTTCAACAATGAGCTACCAATTAGTCTTGATTTTACTTTATAAATATGCATGCATGTTTATGCACATCTACGCATATTGTTGTAACTGAAAAAGTCACTTAAAAACAGATTATTATGAAAATTATTGCAATCGCTTTTCTTTTCTTTTGGAATTAAGCCAGAAATTTCTGCCTCTTTGTTTATCAGCTGTCAATGAACAAAGTTAAAATGAGTGTCATTTCTCTACTCCACTCTGTCATAAAGTAATTAAACATTTATTAATAAACTGGATTAAAAAGGTTACATTGAATTTATCAGAGTGCTCTTTCTAGGCAGCCCAGAAGAAGAGTAGGCAGCATCTGCATAGGTACATTCTTCATTAGTCCTCCCCAATCAAGTGCATATTTAATATATAAACGGCTCTATATTTACTCAATATAAGTATTTACATTTCCATACAATGATATTTTAATAATACATTAACTTAAGAAAACAAAATGGTCCCAAAGATACTTTCATTTATAAGTGTTTATGTGAGCCCAACCACGTCATTTATCAAGCTCATGTCTTTAAAAAATCAATTTGTACAATTAAGAAAAACTTTGAAAACCAGTGTATCTAATTTCACTGGTAATTGAACTATTATTCTCCTGCTTTCCCTTTGATGTTAGCTTTCTTTTCCTGCTGTGAATACAGGGTTCCTTTAGGACCAAAGTTTGACTCCACATAGCAGTACACATCAATGCCACCTCAGTGATCACAAACTCCAGAAATCTCACCTGAAACCAACACCACTTTTTTCAAATGGCTGGCTCTGTTTTTAAAATACTATCGGTTTTACTTCCAAGTTATTATTTTCACCCATTAATTAAAACCCTTGTGCTGATCCAAACTAACACAGGAACAGAAAACCAAACACCGCATGTTCTCACTCATAAGTGGGAATTGAATAATGAGAACACAGGGCACAGGGAGGAGAACATCACACACCAGGGTCTGTTAGGGGTGGGAGGTAAGGGGAGGGAGAGTATTAGGACAAATACCTAATGCATACGGGGCTTGAAGCCTAGATGATGGGTTGATGGGTGCAGCAAACCACCATAGCACATGTATACCTATGTAAAAAACCTGCCCGTTTTGCACATGTATCCCTGAACTTAAAATAAAAAACAAAACAAAACACCACTGTGCTCATCAATGGCTTTGTTTTAAAACTATTTATTTTATATGACAAATCAGAAAATTACAATTAAAGCATTCATTTTAGTAATATCTAGAATCTAATTTAAAATTTTCAATTTAATGGCACTAGATAAAAAACCAAGAATTGATTGATCTAACCCTTAAACACCATTTATTCAAACAGATTTTCTGTTATCAAAAGATAAAGCTACTGAGTTTTACTCAAGACATAGAAAATGCTAACAACTAGCTAACACAGAGGAGTGCCATCTTTCATTCTTAAACGGAGTTAACACCCAGAGAACAGGATATGGAGATGTTTTAAATGTTAGACGATGCCAGTGACAAAATTAAAATAAATATTTCCTTTGTAAATGAAAAAAAATCTGAAATATGCATAACATCTCATTATGCAACCTATGCAAAATTGTAGACTCACAACCATAAGTTACATTAGAAATGACTAGAAATAATTGTGTTTGCTTTATGAGCTGTATTCCTTAAAATACTATAAACTTTAACGTATGCTATACCTGTCAATGATGTGTAGCAGAAAGAGCAGTAGACAAAGAAAGGGAAATGGGTTTTGTTTTTATCCTGTCACTGAGGATGTGCTACTTATGTGAAGGAATTTATATTCGTGAGTCTCAGTTTCGCCATCTGCAAAGTAATATAGAACAAGTGGCTGTTGATTTACTTTATATTTCTAAATGTTATATGCCTATTAAATCTAAGTAGCTTATATTTGACATAGAAAAGTGCTACAAACTAGAACATCTCTTTTCCTCCATCGATTTTAATTATGCTTTTTTTAAAAAATGTTTTTTCACTGCAATATAAATATTTAATTTACTTGATGTTAAGTGTTCTTTATTTTCTAAATTTAAAGTTATTTGTGATTTTTTACTTTGTTTTTAATACACATAATTTAATGCCTATGAATCACTAACTTGTTCTCTCTGCTTGCAATATCCTTATCACTTTTTGTAGTTATTTCTGTGGGAATTTCCTACTCATATTTTCTCATTAATATTAACATCGTCTTCTCTGAGGTTCCACACTACACTTGGAACATATTTTGTGTATTTTAGCATCTTCTGAATGTTATAATCTGAGTATTCAACAAATACTTATTGACAAATGATTAACTGTGATTAGGTTGGTGAGGACAGAAAGATACCCAAAATTTGGTTTCTTTTATAAAAGGCTTAATCATGAAATATGGAAGAGTAAGTATGTTGGACATAAAAAGAACATTAGGCAGTATATGTAAAGAAAAGGACTCCAGAGCAAAGTTAATAAATGGAAGAAAAAAGTGTTGCTTGTGTGTATATTCCATGTTAGGCACAATGCAAAGTACTTTCACCTTTGTAATCTCTAATATGAGATATTTTAAAAGTATAAACACATTTTTGTAGCTTCAATAACAAGAAAAACAAGTAATATTCAAATATAAGAAATGGACAACAAATTTTTAAATAAACAAAGCATATTGATATCCAAACATATTAAGCCCTTAGATAACTTATGTTAGAAATCAGTAACTTTCTAACAAATAAATAATCCTAGGCCAGGAGCAGTGGCTCATGCCTGTAATACTGAAGTTTTGGGAGGCTGAGGCAGAAGGATTGCTTAAGGTCAGGAGTTCAAGACCTGCCTGAGCAACATAACAACACAAAAACAAAACAAAATCCAAAAATGAATACAGAAAAAAATATATGGAGATGTAACTACATATGAGAATGTAGTAAATCTGAACTCATCACACATTATTATGATTATTAGTTTACTTCTTGGTATTTCCTACAAAATTAAAATAGTAGACGGCTGAGGTTGTGTTCTTTACTGACAGATATACAGTGCCTACGTAGCAAAAATCTACAAAATTATCTTGAATGGATTAATTTACAAATGCACACATACATAAAAAAAGGTTAGTATTTAATGCTGGGAAGGTATTATGAATTGAGCACTGTCAAACACTCACTTCTGACCTAGATTCTAAGCTTGGAAACAAAAGCCCACTGAAAAATTCTTCCCTCATTCATAAGATATTTCCTTACAGGAAGCTTACATTTCCACAGACACTTTAACCTTACTATACCCCCAATGAACTTCCCTTCTCCAATAAACTTGCTCTTCCTGCATTTTTATATTTTGATTAAGGGTTCTACCCCTGACTCTATCAGCCAGGTTAGCAACAGAGCAATCACCTCCCTTCCTCTAACTCCTATTTCCACTTAGACTCTTAGCTCTTTGCTTTTACTTTCTAAAAGTGTCTCTCTTCTTTACTACATCTTCTCTCTCATTTTCTTCCTTTGAAACCACTACAATAAACTTTTAATTGGCTTTTTGGCTTTCAATGTCAACCCTGCTTCAATCAATTTTCCAAAGTGCAGCTACATTGTTACTCCTTGTCTTGAAATTTCTTAGTGATCCCCTGTCTTTGACAAGATAAAGCGAAAGTCCTTTTGTAGAGTGGAAAGGCCTTTTCCCTAATTTGCCGCCTACATCTCTTCACTCTGGTTGCACTGTAAGCTTCACACACACTGAATCACTTACCATTCCTTAGACATACCAAATTCTCACACTTACAGGTTTCACATCTGCTAGTCCCTGGGTGCCCATTCCAATCTTAGACAACGGTAGAGTCACATCCATTGTACTAGGCTGGACTAAAGTAACACTTCTTCTGGAAGTTAATCTTTCCTTAACTCTCCTTTGCAGATATAATAACTTGCTTTGTAACACCTCTGTACTTCTATATAATCCATTATTATACTTATATTACTATATTATGTGCCTGTCTTCCCTACTCAATTTCTGTGTATCTCCAGTGTCTGGCACATACTCCCAACTCAAGTTTTTTTCAATGTTTGTTCTCGTACAAGTGGTACTGACTGACAAGCACAAGGTGAAACAGGATCACTCAGGTAGACTGAATGACTCAATACATTTTAATTTCAGTATTTATTTAAATCAAATTAATAACAGTCTTGCACTTTTGCATTTTCACAGGCCTAAACTAATATATGTACTCTAACATTCAATGCTAACCAACTGAACTCTGCATGTTAAAGATAAACAAAAAACAAAAAGTTACATTGCTTTCAAAGTAGCATGATACTAATTAGAATATATAGAATTAAAACATAAAATATAATATTGATTATATGGCTTCTACTATGTTAATTGGAGGGCAAAATGTTTATATTAAGTAAGACTTAATGGAAAAAATACTATAATTACATTGATTTATATCTTTAGTCTCTTGACACAACTTATTTTCTTGGCTATCTAATTACCTTGATAATATTTTTGAAATGCTTCTGAAATGTTTGAAATTACTGTGTTGTTTCAATGACTTAAATCAAGAAGAGATAAAAACATGATACGTTTTAGATATATGAGCAAGAGCGTTATTTATTTTGACCTGCCTTTAGAAGCAGAAAAAGAATTTGCTTCCATGTTACTGTATCCAATTCTCCTTCCTTTTCATAACCAATATTTCTAAAAGATTATCTACAGTATGAAGAAATTTGAATGCCCAGAGCCTATGTCTAATGTTAATAAGAATGTCTATTCTAATATAGAAGGTATATGTGATGGAAGAGTGAATGCAAGGTATGTGTCTCATTTTGGGCTTTTTTGTTTGTTTGTTTAAAAATGTGTAATTCTTTTCTACAACTTGTATATTAAAAATAAAAAAGTACCTCTATAGCTATGCCCTTGTTACTCCACAATGATTTTGGAGGGACGCCTGAGATTATTTTAGGGCCTTAGAGGAAATAAGAAAAAAAGCAAATAGCAAACTTATAGTTCATTCAGGAAGAAAGATAATAGAGTCATCTCTATTAACTAGCTTAATGGGAAGGAAACATAGCTCAGAAAATATAAAATTAAATGCTCTGATGCTTCCATGTAGTAAAACTATGATAGGGAAGGAGAGGAGTGAGAAGTAACATGTGAAAGAAAAACTGAGCGAATCTATTGAATTGTAGTGATGATAATAGTAAAAAATTATAGGTGAATATTTTAAACTACAAATAATCTTTACAATATTTGAAGTTTACCATAAGGTTAGTTTGTTTAATCTTCCTATTGCTATGTTTCATCTTCCTATTCACCCAACATGTGAATGATGTTCTATTTGTTTCTAAATGTTTAATGCATTGTTCCAAAGATCAGTACAAACATGTGGAAAGTCATCTTCAGAATCTGATATGCTAGTATTCAATATGAACTTTATTTGTTTATATTAGTAAAAAGTATTTCCTTCCCGGTATTTCTTCATAATATGAGACCAGGAAGGTAATCCTGAAGCACTAAAATGAAGAAAAACTTTCTCATCAGCTTTTATTTTGTTCTCAATCTCTGGATTTAGAACACCATCGAGTTATTTCAAGGAATTTTCCAGGCCATATGAACAAGTAACAAAGCTATCAAAGCAAACAAATATGTTACAAAACACATAAGTGTTGTGAATGATGTTATAATTTATTAAATTTAAAGTATTATAAAAGTATTAATTGATTCAGCACAGTTTTGGTCATTATGAGTGCCCCAATTCACAGAGAATGCTATTCATCCTTCATATAGAATCAATGAGTGTATTCGACATTATTTCTGAAAGAGCCTAGGATTATGAACTAGACTTAGTGATAAAAATCAAATTTTATATGTAGTTATTCTTTGACTTTGCTTCCTATGGCATCACTATGTAATTTGTACAGTTTACACTTTACTATCTCTAGTCAACCCAACACCCACTCTGACTCTTAGGTCCACTCAATATAATTTTGTTTTCTCTTGTGCATTCTAATTCTAGTGTTGATACTAATTTTAGATGTGAGAACTGAAGCCATTTGCATTTTCCAGGTCTCAGCAATAAAGAAGAAAAATTAGTCAAGATTTTCTCTAAAATTCTTTTCAAATTTAACATTTCATAACCCTCTGACATCTCTGACATCAACCCTCACACCTTAGAGAACATGGTGGCAAATGCACAGCAGGTGCTTAGTGAATGCTGTTAAATTAATATGGCAGAGCCTTTACTACTTTATCCATTTAGGTTGACTACAGGAAGATTGTGTATCTTAAAGTTTTTCACAAAACGAATTCTTGGAACATCTCAGAATTATCTCCAACTGATTGATTTGAAATCATTGGCTTTATATTCTTCCCATAAAACTGTGGGGTTTTACGGCTTTATAGACAGTAATGAGTACACTTAATTACACATGCACAGTAGCAATAATCTCTAAAGACAATTTAATTTCTGAAGCCATATACTGTAATCTCAGCCATATCATAGAGTCACGCAAATCAAATGGGGATGAAGTATAAGGATGAAAACCAATTTGTTACACTTTGCAGTATTCTAAACCTATCCTTAAATTTTGGGTAACTTATAACTAATAAGGTATATTAGAACTAAATAATGTAAATAGGTACTTTTAATTAGAATGAGATGTTGTAAATGATACATAATTCACACTATGCATAGCTGAATACATAAAAAGTATAATGCATTCCTTTTTTGGAGAAAAATGTAATAATTAAAGACACAATTGCCATGAGTTAGGTATGATACATAAACATAGTGGTTGAAATACTGTAAAGGTTAATGAAATATTAATACAAAATTACCTAATTTACAATTAATGCATATGTTAGAGAATTTGATGCCATCATTTTGATGTTTTTTCCAGAACATTTACAATTCATAATAAAGCAAATCAAAACATTTCTAACAGTTTATTGAAAAAGTTTGAGATATATATATATAATACTTCTGTTCAATAAAGCATTGAATATATAAATGATTCATAAAAATTATCTGCAATTAGGGCCCAGAGTGGTAGCTCATGCCTGTAATCCCAGCACAAGGGAAGGGAAGGGGAGGGGAGGGCAGGGGGGGGAGGGGAGGGGAGGGAAGGGAAGGGGAGGGGAGGGGAGGGAAGGGAAGGGAAGGGAAGGGGGAAAGAAAAGAAAAAAAATTATTTGCAATTAGGATGTCACAATCTGATTTTTTTAATCCTGAACATAAAGTACTATAATTCAGTACAACAAAAAAAGATGCCATTCTTGGTCCAATGAAAAAATTTACACATGGACACCTCTAGTACACCTGTTTCGAAGGCTTAGTTTAGTCTTTTTTCATCGTAATCAGAATAAGTGGCCAATATGTCAACACAAATTGAAAATAAACTAATAAAAATGCAAACCTAAAATTTACATGAGTGGCTTTGGCTAACCCTTAATAAATCCATTGGAATAAAAAGGAAACATTTACACCAAACTTTTACACATAGAAATAGTAACTTCATCCACGTGTGATGCTGAAAGCTTCAAAAGTCTAGGAGAAATGAGTTATTTCAAAAATGAGTTTTGATTTAAATGTAAGTTCAAGGTAGTTATGAAAAACATTAGGGGAAATTGGAAAGACCTTGTTAAAATAATTGAGCTTACAGAAGCAGTGATAAGAATATAAATCTGAAAATTGCCTCTGCATCCCATAGCTAGCTAAATATTCTGAGAAGTAGAATCATTCTTCTTTCTCTCAAAGCAAAATTGGAATTTTAATAGGTGCAAAGAAAAGTGGTACAGAAAGCAGAAGCACCTGGATTTCCAAATCTTCAGAGAGATGTTGAGGCAAATGTAAAAGAGTACAGTTTTTTATTTTAGGTTTCTAAAATGGAAGATAAATGCCAAATTTTAGTTTGTTATGAACTATTATGAACCATGAATGTATTTAGTTTTTTGGAATAAACAATTATTTCTACCTTTTCCTCCTTTGAGCACCATCAATCAATTTTTAATATATGTATGAATTCGTTTTTGTATAGTTTCCTTCTTTGTGTTTCAATGTGTGCCTCCTCCCTCCAGAAATCTGGAATTCTGATACATCCACAAACACATTTGGAAATGTTACCTAAAGATTCAATCATCTTCAATTTTCATCAGTTTTCAATGGATCAAATTTTTAGTCCATTTCGCTGTGTCTTAAAAATCTCAAATATTACACACACACACACACACACACACACACACACACACACACACACAGCTCATGGAAAAACCACTTTTCATGTCTCACTGCTTGACTTTCCCTACATTGACAACAATGATTTATGACTATGAAATTTACAATATGCTGATAGAAGGGGACTATTTAAAGTGACTGACTTCCTGGGGGCTTTCAGAACTATCCCATAACGGTGACACCAGAATTTGCCGAAAATTTCATAGGCACTACCTGTGTTATTTTCTGTATCTGGCAAAATAATCGATACAGAGATTCACTGGAGAAGTATACAATGTAGCTGTCATTCTGCTCCTCAGCCCTTTGTTTTCCTGTGCAAAATTCAAGGTTTACATTGTTTCTGGTTCCACTGTGTTACTCTAAAAATACCCTTAGGGCTTAACCACCTAGAGATACTGAGAAGCATCCATGCTATGTAGAAAAAGGATTTTTCAGATTCAGGTTTAGTAAATACGAAGTCAAGTACTGTTTCTCACAGATACACAAATTCCCACAGAAAACTCCTGGGTCTGTTCAAACTCCCGCTTTGTGGTTGAGAGTTAAGCCAGTCAATGAATGGTGATGGGGAAGGTGGAAGACAGCAGAAACCCTAATGAAATGCTCAGAGAGATTTGATTCTTTCAAGCTTACATGGATCTGAAATAAATCATATTAATAGATGCTTTTTTCCCTTTACAAAGCAATTTAAGTTGAACTAAGCTGTAATCAATTGGTAAATTGATAATTTACTTCCATATATCTTTCAACAATTGTACTTTTTATATCTTCCATAGATCGTGTATGTGTGTGTATGTGTGCATGTGTATGCTGTGCATACTTTCTTTTAAGAAAAATTTCAGTGGTGATAACATGCATTATTTCAATAAAGAGCTTTATGACTTAAGCTTGCAAAGTATAGCAGCTAATGAAGAGATGACATTTAACATACTAAATTTTTTTAAATAACATTTTGTATACTTTCATATTCAATGTGGATTTATCCACATCTATGTAGAGATTACTATAGATTTCAAGTTACATAACCTTTATCTTGATAATGCACTACCATTATGCACTCCTTTGTACTGTAATACTATACTATACACACAACAAATTTGTAATTATTCAGGCATCCTTTATGCTGTACACAGATCCATTGCTTATACGGGCCCTGACATATATTAGCTGTATGAATGACCAGTCAAGCCTCTAAAGTCTGTTTCTCTGTACATAAAATAGGATTTATAATTTCTTCTTTATCGTAGTGTGGTATAAACAGAATAAAATGTATGAAATGACAAATAATTACTAAGCACTAATTTGATTATGCATTTATTCTACCACACTGTCCATACATTATCAATTTTACTAATTAGTCTTTTAACCTAGAGTTAGGGAAAAAAAGAGAACCATATTATCTTTTCTCTTTGCCTTAATCGAATCAAAAAATGCATTTTGAAAATAAAAATATTACCTATATATTTTGTATAAAAGTTATTTCAAAAAGAAATAAATTCACTGAATCTAAATACTTCTCTTTACGCGTGCATTTGTTGATTTTTCAAACCCTAGTATAGGACTCTTTTTGAAGCGAGTAGAAGCTCAGATGATGCTGGCTTTTTCTGAAGAAATAAAAGTGTCCTTACAAAGGTTTAAAATAGAGGTTTAAATCCCCAGGATTACTTATTATTCAACTTCCTGGATAGGGATGTATAAACTGTTGGCTTATGTCTTACAGTAGAATATCACAGGATTCTAAAAATATTGCATGTTTCCAAAGAAGGATACTGTTCTTTAAATCTACAAAAAAAAAAAAAAAAAAAAAATCCCAGGAGACATCTTGAGCAGAGTTTTCTAAAGAAGAGCAATGCTTCAGTATTCTACCAGCAGAGACAGACCTAGAAGTAATTTGGAAACTACCAAGGCAGCCTATGGCACTCAACACAGCCCCAGCTGCTACTACTTCAAGGCGTCATTCTATCCTTGCCATTCAGATCTTGCTGCTACTAACTGAACAGAAAGAGGGAGACACAGAAAATTCTGGTTTAAATAAACTATAACTATGCTTTCTATGTTTAAAATTATCACAATGTACTTTTACAATTTTAATAATATTATTTTCACAAAAAAATTGAACAAAGGCTTTCCTTTCCAAAATGTCTTTACCTTTATAATGTAACAAGCTGCCTATTATCTATTTGTCATACATACATTTATATACATATACAATAGAAATATTTTATCTATTATGATAATAAGATGAACAACTATCTTTATCAATCAATTTAAGATAAGTTTCCCAGTCAGTATTAGCAACCTAAATTTCTATACCACAAGCATCTCTTATCTAGATATGTTTCGATTCAACTTTTGTGGCAAGCCAGATAAAGAAAATTTCATGAGATCACAAAGAAAAATGAAAGTGTGAAATAGGGCAGACAGGGTTTGGCCCCATGGGCACCATGGGGTTAATTAAGTTCCAAGTGGAACAGACTCCCTACGTAAATCCACACCATCGGATTCCTGCAATGGAAAAGCCCTCATAGTGGTTAAACTGTCACAGTAGAGATGCTTCTAGCATGGGTAATGCTGTCAGAGCTGGAAGTCAGATCTGCAACAAATGTTGGGAAGGATGTCATCAGTCTTTTTTTTAAAAAATGACAAAAGTTTTCCTTTTTGATCTTAAAATAGTTGGTGAACAGTAGGCCAACTACACATTAATCCATCCATATCTCCAAATGCAACTTATTTTGTGGCTATTATTCCGAGGACTACCGATATCTATATATCTGAGTGTTATCTTCTGTAATTTCACGGATGATAATGCCTCTTTATGCTCACTCACTCAAGGCTAAGCTAGAACTATTACTGAAGGAGTTAGGCAGTGAACAACACCTGGGAAAAATAGTGAAGAGTTTAAGTAATTCTTTGAGGCTGAATCTATGAATTTTTGTCGCCATAGCCATGAATGTCAATTTAGAAATATAAAAATCTGAATCAAATATCCTTTCCAGATATCTTCTACAAATCACTTGCTAGCTGCATGAACTTAGTACATACTTTGCAATTTTGTGTCAGTTTGCTTTGCCTATAAAATGTGGCTAAAAAAATACCTGTTGTATATCGATTGACCCAGCAATCCCATTACTGGGTATATACTCAAAGGAATATAAATATTTCTATTATAAAAACACATGTATGTGCATGTTCATTGCAGCACTACTCACAATAATAAGAACATAAAATCAACCTAAATGCCTATCAATAATGATACACTGGATAAAGAGAATGTGGTACACATACACCATGGAATATTATGCAGTCATTAAAAAGAAAACAAATAAACAAACAAACAAACAAAAAACTAAGGGCCGGGCGCAATGGCTCAGGCCTGTAATCCCAGCATTTTGGGAGGCCGAGGTGGGCAGATCATCTGAGGTCAGGAGTTCGAGACCAGGCTGACCAACACGTAGAACCATCCCATCTCTACTAAAAATACAAAGTTAGCCAGGTGTGGTGGCACATGCCTGTTATTCCAGCTACTTGTAAGGCTGAGGCAGGAGAATTGTTTGAACCCGGGAGGTGGAGGTTGTGGTGAGCCGAGATCATGCCATTGCACTCCAGTCTAGGGAACAAGAGCTAAACTCCAGTCTAGGGAACTTCTTTCTCAAAAGAAAAAAAAAAAAAATCTGAGAACATATCCTCTGCAGGGACATGGATAGAGCTAGAGGCCATTATCCTTAGCAAACTAACACAGGAAGAGAAAACAAATACAGCATGTTCTCACTTATAAGTGGAAGCTAAATGATGAGAACACATGGACACATAGAGGGAAACACCACACACTGGGGATTTTTGGAGGGTAGAGGGTCGGGGAGGAAGATGGGGAAAAATAACTAATGAGTACAAGGCTTAATACCTGGATGATGAAACAATCTGTGCAAAAAAACCCCATGACATAAGTATACCCTATGTAACAAACCTGCACATGTACCCTGAACTTAAAAGTTAAAAAAAAAAGGAGATAATCCATTCAGAATAGCTACGGTAATGTTGGGGTTAATAAATATTAACCACATTGCTTTTACTAAAAACAGTTGCTTCCATTGCTTTTATTAAAAGGAGGCATTTTGGAAACTCTGGGCTCACTCCCAGTCTTCCTCAGATTAATGCTATTTCCTCACTGTCCTATTCTATCCCAATTGCCTCTATAATTAATTAAAGTCTTACTATCATTGTAATGAAAAGTGTTGGCAAATGTTTAAACTATTTCCGTTGTTCTTCTTTTCTCTGATTTTTATAACAAAGGCAGTTTGGATAATTGTTTACAAAACTGTGCAAAATACCACCTTTAAAATATGCATTTTTATTAAGACGCCACAAAAATTCTGCTCATGTCAGCAAAAATTCTTAAAGAGCACAGCTAATAGGAAGATGCAGCATATGTCTACGCTCTGTTAATCAGGAACCTAAATGAGAAAAGGAAACAAACTGGGTATGTCATGAAAATGAGAAGACAATCTATTTGCCAACTTAACAAAATATAAACTGTAATATATACTTTACTATTATATATACACACATATACATACATATACATACATACACGTATGTATACATGCAAATACAAGCAATATATGTAAGATACAGTTTTCTTTTCTTTTCTTTTTTTTTTTTTTTTTGGACAAAGTCTCCCGCTGTTGCCCAGGCTGGAGTGCAGTGGCGCAATCTCAGCTCACTGCAACCTCCACCTCCCAGGTTCAAGTGATTCCTGTGCCCCAGCCTCCCGAGTGGTTGGGATTACAGGAATGCACCACCATGCCGAGTTAATTTTGTATTTTTAGTACAGAAGGGGTTTCACTATGTTGGCCAGGCTGGTCTCGAACTCCTGGCCTCAAGTGATCTGCCCGCTCCAGCCTCCCAAAATGCTGGGATTACAGGCGTGAGCCACCATGACCAGCCTATACAGCTTTCTACAATTCACATTAGTTTTTCTTCAATCACATTAAACACAATTATATTTACTATTAATTCTACAGTATGAAATAAAGGCACAGAAACAGACTCAATCTTCTGAATATATTATTCTGCATGTTGTAAGCCAGACATTTATATGAGTATTTTGCAAATCGTAGGTGACAGATGTTAATTATCTTAATATAATAAAAAATTATTTTAAAGAAAAATATAATGGAGGATAAATCAAGTTAAATTGTTCATCATTGTCCTTAGAATCTGTAAATAACATATGTTGTGCTACTAACTGAAATATAATTACCAGTTGCATGACTGTATTTGTTGATACTATTCTATAATTTTTGCAATTTTAGACTAACACAAGTAACTTAGTTTTTAATAGAACATTTATTCTTTATTTACTTATTTGTTTATTTATGTTTTTTTGAGACGGAGTCTTGCTCTGTCGCCCAGGCTGGAGTGCAGTGGCCAGATCTCAGCTCACTGCAAGCTCCGCCTCCCAGGTTTTTGCCATTCTCCTGCCTCAGCCTCCCGTATAGCTGGGACTACAGGTGCCCGCCACCTCGCCCGGCTAGTTTTTTGTATTTTTTAGTAGAGGTGGGGTTTCACCATGTTAGCCTTTATTTACATATTTTAATGCATTTCACTATAAAATTAACATTGTGTGTTACTAATGTGATTCTATCTTTTCCTCCATCCCATCCCCTCTCAGGAGTACAGTGAAAGTGCCATCAGCGCTATCATAGGAACACATCCGAGGCGTTCTGCTAGCATGGAAGTAAAGTACTCAGTGTTCCCTCTTGAGGGAGTCAGGAAAGGAATGAAAGAAGAAGTGAAAATTGAGATTTGGAGACACAGTAAAAACTTGTGAAGTACACAAGATTTCAAAGAGTAAAAGCTAGAAGCAACAGTGTGTGTAAAGGCAAGTCATTATGAGAGACTTTGGCCTATGGAAAGAAATTCTCTGTGACTGGTTTGTAGACAATGAAGGATCATGTATGCCAAAATTTAAAGTTTCAGTTTTATTGTATACAGAGAGTTGTTAGGGACTAGTTTTAAACTAGAGAGTGACAAGATCAGAGATTGGATTAGAAGGGTTAAGTGAATCTGAAGACAGAAGTCCAGTCAATAACACCACCTTATAAGGTGATAATGGGTATTATATGAGTTAATACTTGTGAGGTACTTAGACCAGAGCTGGCACATAATGATCTGTGTCAGAATTATACATATATGGGGGGGGGTGTTTTCAACTAAATTAAATATATATATATTTAATGTTTTCTATTAATAATAGAAAATATGTTTTCTATTTAAACTATTTACCAGAGAAACTCATTCTCATGCACATTGTTTTCTTTTATTCTAGAGCTACAACCCAGTCACATATAAAATATTAAGTATGCCTTCTGTAAATACTCTTATTTTCAGTATGGTGCCTCACCTCTGTTCTCTTCCCTCAAAGGTTTTCTTGGATTTCCCCAAAGAATAAACATCTTATCTTTTGCCAGAATCTGAGAAGAACGATTGCATGGATGCACAGGTGAGACAGTGGGATCACAAGGTCTAGCTCTCCCCATAATGACCTTTAAGTCATTACCCACTCATGTCTTCCAAAATACCAAATATCTCCACTTATTGAGCCTTTGGTGTCTTGTTTTGTGTTCCTTGTAAAAAGCACTTAGGTCTTCTTGGCTTTTCTAATCCACTGAGTCATTTGCCATTGCCCATATATTTCCCAGCCCATTTTTTAAAATCTTATAATAAACATTCATTTGTTGTTATCTTCTATCTCTAAGTCTCTTTTTCCTTGTAGGTTTGTATAGTCCAAAATTCATTTGCTTTTAGTTTAATGAGAAACTCAGAAAGGGGGTAGAGATGTGTTCAAGTTAATTTGTTAAACAAGAATCCTTTATTTGTTTTATTCAGGTGAGGAAACTAAGTCTTAAAGAAGTTAAACAACTTATCATTTACACAATTGATAATTGGCCATGGACAAAATTTATTCTAGATATACCTGCCTGCAAGGCAATTTTCTCCTGTCCCACACGTCTTTGAACAAGACTAATATGACTTTTTAATGAGAAAACCAAAATGATTATATCTACGGCATGTATCTCTAATTAGTAACAACTGAAAACAACATTTGAGTCAACAAATTGTATGGACCAATATAATTCAAGGCAATTGTTTGTAATAATAAAAAAAAAGTACAATGCCTAGGCCACTTGAAACCTTAACTCTGTGATTTTATCTCTATTTGAGTTTTTCTTCACTTACTGTTAAAAATAATTGTAAAATCCGGCTAAGTTCTCAAAAGACAAACTGAAAGAGCTCTCATGCTGATAGCAGTAAGAATGGTAATGTATCATCTCGGCATGGCACTGCTTGGAACTATTTCAGTAAACAGGATAAAGCTATGTTAGACTAGAAAAACCAGGGCCCTCCTATGACCTTTACAGGAGCCATACGGTGATTATGAGAAGCATGGCCATGAAACTACCTTTATAATCATAAAACGTTTTGCGTCATTTGAAGCTGCACTATGGATACAGCTAAGAGATATTTTTTTTCCTCTCTCTCTCTTTAGTAAAGCCCTTCAGTAAGGGGTATTTCAGTAAAAAGTACAGGAAGGAGTTCTGGGGTTGAGATAGTCTCATTTCAGCAGCTGCAATGTCAAATTTATAATTGTCCACATAAACAATTCAAATATATCTGTTTACTCTACATGTACTCATGGAACAAAAAAAGGCTTGTATCATAAAATTCTAAAACCCACAAGCTTTAGTTCTTCTTTCACATCTCAGTGCATTTAATATCCTTCTGCCATATTATTTATGACTTCACAAAAAAGTAGTTATTTCCTATTATCTGTTCAATAAATATGTAGAGAAATGCAGGCTGCAGAGATACAATTTGTTAATGAAATAGCCCAGAGAATCTTCACGGTGTCTAGTCTCAGAAGCTTGCGCAGCATCTATTAAAGCTTGCTTCAGTTCTAAAGAGTAACTCCAATTTTACACATTGATATGTTCCACTCAGATGACTGAGGCATGCTTTCTGAATAGATTATGCAACATGAGTAATGCATGCTGTGACACAACATACATCTGACCACACAGGCACATCTAAACACTTTACTTGTTGAACATTTTTCTATTATTGAGAAGACTATTTCATTTCAGAAATGAGATGGATATGGAACTTCCAGTTCTTGGAATTATTTTCAAGAAGAGAAAGGCACCTTGCTTGTTGTAGTTCTTAACCAATTTTCACAACATTGTGAATACACTGTGTTCAAAATATTTTGGTACAACTTTCAGGAAACCTGCAAGGTAGTCACAGGTAGGTACATTACTGTCCCCAAATTTGTATACTTTTATCACCTTGTAAAACAGCATCAAAAAAGCTCTCATTTGCTATTTTCTAAAAAATTTCACTTTATGCTGAAAATTCCCCTCGCTGAAAAAATAAATACTAGAAAAATACTAGTTATTATTCCCCTATTTGATGTGAAGGTTTGTTTTTTTTTTTTTCTATACAAAAATGAAGTTAAACAAAGGGGTTTGTGTCTATTAGGTAGAAAAAAATGACATCAGAGTTTGGGAAAAAAATGTAGATGGGGAAAATATTATATTAGACATGAAATCTACTTCTAATCTAACACAGCATAAATTGTAAAAGCAAATGTATGAATAAACTTTTACATTAATCAAAACCTTAGAGTAACCTAATGCTATTTAGGCCTGAATATTCTTTCTTTTTTACAATTTAAAATGCAGTTTAATTTCCTCAAAGAATAAATATCTTATCTCTTGCCAGAGTCAGGGTAGAATAGCTGCTTGGGTTCACAATTTGTATGACAGACCATAGTCCAACACTCTGCAGACAGTCACTATATCCGTGTTTCACTAATTTTGATACTGAATATTATTTATGAACTAATAATATTCTCTTGGATTTTAAAAAATTATTCAATTGTATTAAATGCAGTTAGATAATGCTCAAGAGAAATATGATAATGGTATAGAAGTCAATATTCAAAAAAGCTCTATATACACACATAAACATGGAGTTTCATAGAGAAAGTTTTTGAGCAATGTAACAATTACTAGTCGATTGTGAATATGGCTTTATAAAATTGGAGATATTTTTGCAAACACATCTATTTTTTATAATGGTAAAGAAGAAATATCACTAATTATTTCTAACAAATTATTTGCATAATCAGTGTGACCAGAATCATTTTTGGGATATTACAACTTGTTTTGTCTCACTGCCATCTAAACTTTGCTGTTTTGTCTATTTTTAAAAAAATTAAAACTTCATTTAATTCATTATTGAAGGGTTTTAAACAAAGTACCATTATGAGCTCAAAACAAGGACGAAACCATTGTTCAAAAATATCAGTTTTAAAGAAAAAAATCAAGGTCGAGTTTGAGAAAGAAATACAGTTGATTACTAATAAATAAAGAGAAATATGGTCATAAAAGATCTAAAAATTTTGTAAGGCAATGTCTAACTAAGTGCTGTTTTATGGAGGAGGTGAGATTGAGATATACCACAACATTAAGGCAATATAGGTTTTCTGACGATACGGGAAGGGACATAAAATTCTTGGTGAAGGAGCCAGCTAGAGAAAGTCTTCAATGCAGAAAACAGTCATACTTACCACTAACTGTATGTTCACTCTATGCTAGCCATTTTACCTATGTTATCTGAACAAATTTTCAAACAATTCTACCGTAAAGCCATTTATCCCCACTTGAAGATTAGTACCATTCTCACAGATATTAGGAAACTTGCCAAAGGTGGAAGCCAGATAAGTCTGAGTAGTCTCACACACTGCACTGACACAAGGGTTTAGACCCTTAAAATGCATTCAAAATCAGCATGCTGAGAACTTGCTCACCAAATCAAAGTTCAGTCAGCAATAATGAAGTCTGTTGCTAATTTATAAGTACTGTAATTCTACATAACACCTCTGGGAAAACCTGGTCTATGCTTGGGACAGACACATTTGGATTCAATTAGCAGAGAAGTACCACTTGAAGCTTGAAATCCAGGAAGAAATACTTGGGAGGGTTTGGGAAAGAATGAGGAATCTGTAGACCCTTGCAAAGCCACTGAGGATTTTGAATAGGAAAATGTAAAATGCAAACAGAAATGTGCTTTGAAAGACACATTTAAAAGATTTGTTTGAGAATAAGGGAAACTGAAATGTGAAGCAAAAATAAACAGACAAAACCTGATAACAGGTAAGGCTTTATCATTGCTTCATTAAGACTTAGGGGGAAAAAAATCCCTTATTGTCTCTCGGTTGAAGATATGTCAGCTACTTAATTTCTTTTGTTTCAGGTTGTCTACTTTTTTACTTTACCTTATATCTAGCCATCTCTTCATGGAGACTTCAGGTGAGATAAAATGTCATAGCAACATAGCTAGGCCCGCAAGAAAAAAGTAAAACATGAATTTATGTCTGGTTTAACTTGGGCACATTTTCAACAGAATAGTTTGAACCTACAGCCTCATAATTTTCATGCTCTTGAAAAAGATACTTGTAAAATTATTTTCTTGCTACTTTGCAAAGCTCTGGCTCAGAAAATTACTACCCTTTTGATGTGAAGGCTGATATAACTAATTATAGCTAGGAAGACACAATTCTTCCTTTAATAATAAAGAAATAGCAATCTTTCACCTAGAATAGAACAGTGTCTGGATTTGAAGCATGAAAGATTAAATCAGTAAGCTCTGAAATTCTATTATATTCAGAGAGACAATGTCTCCAAGGACAATAATATTGACAATAGAAGAAGGTTTCTTCAAGAGCATTTCAACCTATTAGCAGACTCGGTGCAGTGAAAACAATGCCGGGCTGGAGATGAAGAGACAAGTACTCCCATCGCCTGCTCAGGCTCTCTTAGGAATCATCAGAATACTTAGGTCAAATTAGGCGACTTCTCTAATTTAACAACAGTGCAATGACTAGTTTCAACCACCAATTTGCAAGGGAAGAAAGGAGGAACAGAAAGGGAGGAATAGAGAGAGAAATAAAGACGTAGAAAGAGATTTCAAAAAAGAGGAAAGAAGAGAAATATGGAAGGAGAAAGAGAGAGTTGCTAATTTGTATTTCAGTGCTTTTTAACCTTAACTGGCATCAGAATAAGCTGGAGTACATGTTAAAACAAAGATTGATGGGCCCCACCTACCATTTTTGATGCAGTCTATCTGGTGTGGGGCATATTAGTAAGCATTTCTAACAAGTTCCCAGATGATTGATGCCAATGCTGCCGGCATGGAGTCCACACATTGATTGAGGATTGTGTTATAGGTCTCCATCAATATGCAGTCTCACCAAGAAAAATTTTATGTAATTCAGTTTGGTCTTTACATTGTTAAGAAAATTGTCTCAGGAACCATCTTTCTAAAGGTCATTACTCATTCTGTGTGCTGTATATTCTTTAGTTTCAAAATACCAAACATCCCTTTCCTATATATTTGTTAGAATCATTATTAGGTATGTGTTTGCAATGACTAAACAGATGTGCTTTCTATTTCTTCACATATAAGACATGCTAAAAAAGAACAAAATCCAAAAGCCCCAGGGAGCAGTGAAATTTATGCTGATGTGGTAGTGACAGATTGGCCCTGAAGATCTTACCCTACCATACCAACAGGCATTCTCATTCATTGCTGGTACAAGTATAATTTGGTCTAGCTGTTTCAGAATAATTTTTGACACTCTCTGTCAAAAGCTTTATTAATGCAACTAAAGGTGCCATTGCAAGCACAATTAATAACAATAGTAATTGAGCACAAACGCTATGCTGGTCACGTGGCTAAATGTTGTACATGTGTTACGATATTTAACATTCCCCGCAGCCAGAATAGAAGGAAAAAGATCCCACTGTGCTATTCGTTGGTCAGTTCACTATTTTCCTGTTATTCACTTGTGCCGTCATTATTTTAAAGGATACATTGACAAACAGAAGAAAGATATGTATACGCATTCAGAATGAGAGTAGAGAGATACATTCTCTCTTTCACCCACATAAGGATGATCAGGAGAGCAGAGACTTAATTTGTCTTCTGCTGCTCTGGATGAACATTCTTAAGAATAGTTTTAAATGTTGGAATATCCAAAGAGAGTATGAAGTTGTAAAATGCATTTTCCTGAATCCTGCTGAAGTAAAAATTTTGTCTTTGGCAGAATATTGAGGAGAAACTAATTTATTTTCTAAGTATTACTTTGGAGGATAAACATGATTTAAGATGATACATTAGAAGAAAGCACCTATGCTATACAGGTTCTCAAAGACAGGTATTTAATGATTTTATCTTTAACTCTTAGATCTCTTCTTTCAAAAAAGGGAAATAATAGCTCTGTCTGAAAACACATTTCTGAACTTCTATGGCCAAAGATAGCCAATTTGTTCTTTCATGATATGTAGACACAGACTACTTTCACAATTACAGGTAACTTTGGTTGTGTATCTCTAGAAACAAAACTCACAATCTACTCTTTCTCAGATTCTGCAGTATCTATCTTCATAAAGTAATTATTTCACCTTTCCCTTCTGTAATCTATGGAAATGTTACTGACAAAAGACATTGTCATTTTGACTTGTAATATCCATCTCTCACTTTTTTTGGTAACAACTGTCTGCCAAACAAAGTAAAATTTATTAGCAATAGATCTTTGACTTGTATAACGTGTAGTGCAGGTAACAAAGTGAAGTGTAAAGGATGGGGATGAAACTGAGGTTCTAATATTTTGCTTTTAATTCCATCTCTGCCTCTAAATGTTGAGTGACCTTGTAGAGATCATTTCACATTTATATATTCCATTTTATCCATATATAAAATGGAGCATTAGACTAGGTAACCTCTAAAATCTACTCAAGTTCTCTGAATTATTGATTCATTCTGAAAATCTGGCTTTGGTCCTAAGATAGGTACAGATTGAAAGGTAGTCCAGATAAGACCACTGAAAAATTCTTCTTTCAGAAATATGTTTTTAAATACAGTTTGTACACAACTCCTAACAAGAAGAATTTTATATTGTGATACAAATGAAATAAATAAGTTGTTTTTATATCACTCTTTTAGATTCCAACATTTCAACCATATATAAAACATCTTTCAGACACCCTTTTAATAGTGTGTTTAATGTATTATTTAATAATACTGGCCAGGCACTGTGGTTTATGCCTGTAATCCCAGCACTTTGGGAGGCCAAGCAGGAGAATGGCTTTAGCTCTGGAGTTTGAGGCCAGTGTGGGCAACATGGCAAACCACCACCTCCCCATCCCCGTCAAAAAATACAAAGAAGTTAGCCAGGCCTGGTGGTGCACACCTCTAGTCTCCACTATTTGGAGGGCTGAGGTGCAAGGATCGCTTGAGCCTCGGAGGCGTAGGTTGCAGTGAGCCGAGATCACACCACTGCACTCCAGTCTGGGCAAAAGAGTGAGACTGTCTCAAACAACAACAAACAAAAAATCTTAAAGTTCACAGTTTATGCAAATAATTCATTTATTCTATAAATGTAATAATGTAACTAGAGAAGTAATTACATAACTGGTTTGAACTTTTAGGGAGTCTTCACTACGGATATTGATTATTGTGGATGAATTAACTAGGTAATGTTCTTTATATCATATGTTGTACATATAAATATATAATGTAGATGACAGGATCTCACAGTAACATGTCAAAATATTAATGTGTCTATAGCTTGGTGTTCCATTTTCTAACAAGTAAACTAAACATATAGAAATAAAACACATAATGCAAGGATACTGAAATCATACATATGATTCCAGAAAACACACATTTTGGGAAAAAGTAATCATCTTGTTACCTCTTTCAGTTCTCTATGTTCTCTTAGGAAGGTATTATAGGGGTGATGCACAAAGCGATGCCAGAAAAAATATTTTTTCATTCTTGTTAATTATTTTAAGGAAAATTTAACTTATATTTTGTTTGAATCTCAGCTTACACAGATGCCTCCTTTAAGCTCACAACTCAAGCACAATTCTTAAGTTAAAAAAATTCAAGTATCATTGAACTAATTTAATTTATTAAATTAGTTTAATTTAATTAGTTTAATTTATTAAATTAGCCAGGGGCAGTGGCAGATGCCTGTAATCTTAGCTACTCAAGAAACTGAGGCAGGAGAATCACTTGAACCTGGGAGGCAGAGGTGGCAGTGAGCTGAGATCGTGCCACAGCACTCCAGCCTGGGCAATAAGAGTGAAACTCCGTCTAAAAAAAAAAAAGAAAGAAATTGAGAATGGATTCACTGCTTAATAGTAAAGTATATCATTTAGTCTTGCTTGTTATTATTTTCTTACTATCACTTTCTACTGTCTGGCAAAAGAAAGAAGTAGACAGATGCCATTCACTAACATAAATAAATGAGTCAGGATCAGTGAGTTGAGAGCTTAATAGGAAGTGAGATTTATTGTTACCAGAATATATTATTCCTCAAAAGAAACTAGGCTGATATAATACCAGGTGCAACAATGTGGCAATATTCACAGTATTTATTTATAAAAATAGTATGCAATTCCAGAATTAAATAAATTCACAGAAATCTAGCATTTTATTAAGACTGAAAAAAAAAATAACCCTGCAAACCTTTAAGGCCTGTTAAGTATTTTAGATGGTGACTTATCAAAAACATAACTTTGAGAAATACGGCAGGAGAAACTGGACATTTACCTGATGACAAATTCTACTTCATGCGTTTACTGAAGGGAAAATGCCAGTGGTTACAGAATATGTATGTTTACTGCTCAAAAGCAGATGCTAATATCTGCTAAGCAGATTTCCCATGATCTTGCCTAGAAGTGAAAGACTGGCATAGACTATGTAAAATGAAGATAACTATAATAATATTACCTACCTCAGAATCTTGTTGTAGCAATTGAATTAGGCACTTTTTTGTAGAACACTTAAAACAACATTTGGTCCACAGGTAATATTATAGACAGTTTAGTTATTACTCATTATTTGTTATTGTTTTATTGCTGTATATAATTCATCGTGAAAAATGGAGATATTTCTACAGATTCTTATTTGGCTGTCCGGGTGTGTATTACAACTTTGCATCGTAACTTTTGAAGCCCTGGGAACTTTTACCTTTGTGGGCCCCTTCCCCCCTTAAGCAATTAAAAATCACACTTAACAACTGTATTGGTGTAAAAAATGAGCATATTAATACTAAATAATAATTTCTTGACCTAAGAGTTCAGCTTTTCCTTCTTGTTTTAAATGTAAGAACACTATTTTCATGAACACTTTAAAAGCAATATGGGCCACAGACACTGTGCCCAGTGTGTCTAAGGGCAAAGTTGGCCTATAAAAATCAGAATCTTAGTGAAGATGGAGAGTATGGAAAAGAAGAGATGTTAAGTGTCTAGATGATCATAAAAACGTTCACTCTAATTACAGTTACTTTACATTTTGTTAGATTAATGAGAATATTGTATAATGTGTCAATCGCTTTAAATAACTTAATCAAGTATATAATCTTAGATCTGTTCACTACTCAGTGTTTTTTCCTCTGAATAATAACCATGTTCACTATATATTTTAAACACAAACAATATGCTTCAGATAATTTTGAAATGAAAACAATATACACCAGTATTCTTAAAATAGGAATCCAAATGCTCTTTATTTTCTAAGGTTTTCTGCCAAGACAGCAATCAGAATGCAAATCCAGAGCTTAAAGATATTAATATAAATGTACGATCCATTCCTATGGACATACTAGTTAATTCCTTCATGTATTTGCTGCAAAGAGCTCATCTAGGGTTTTGACTTCCCCTGAACACCTGCATTTTCTGGACACAATACAGTGGAAGCATAAAATTATACTATCCCACTAACGTGAATTGGTCAGTTCCAAATTAAGTCAATCTAGTGGAGTGAATCTCTTTCAAACTGTTCTGAAAAAATTGTGTCCCTTACCAGGTATTTTATAGATCCCGGTGTCATTGTCCCACTCAGTGTCACCAACCTCTTTTGCAATGGTTCTTCCTTAAAGTTAACTTTGCTAAAACCTAGGGCATATCCTTAAAAATTTCTGCATGTTTATTGGCAGAGCTCTGGCTATATATACTATAAATAGTAGTGATATATGCCAAAATAATCATCTATTTCTACAACAAGGCAGAAAAGTCATTCTATTTCAACATTACTCTTCAAAGAAAACCTATTAGGAACTTAATACTTCATATTTTCTGTCAAAAACCTCTGGATCAGCCACCTTGCAAGTAGGCCTGGCTATATTCATGCTTGGAAAAAAATAATTTTATGTGGAAACTACCAAGAAATCTCTTCAATGACAAGTAGCATAGGACTTTGCCTCTTTTCCTTTCTTTTCTTCTTCCTACTCTGTGGAATGCAGATGTGATATAATTAGCCACCTTGATCATAAGGTGAAAACCGTATGTTTTATTTGGCAGAGAACTTGAGGAAAGAAGCCTCTGTCTCTGATGAAGAAATAACCAAAGCAGCTCTAGAATATCAACTTTATATGAGAAATAAAGAAATGTCTCTTGTTTAAATAATTTTTAGTTTTAGGTTTTCTATTACTCACAGCTGAATCTAACTCTAAACCACACAGATGTTATGCTTGGAAATGAGTGACTATTATTAAAAGAACAAGGTGGTGAAAACTTTAGACATCCAGGAGAACTTTCACACACAAGTCATACCACACACACACACACACACACACACACACACACACACACATACACACACACACAAAAGAATGGTGAATATCTGGTAACAATAAATCTCACTTCCTATTAAGCTCTCAACTCACTGATCCTGACTCATTTATTTATGTTAGTGAATGGCATCTGTCTACTTCTTTCTTTTGCCAGACAGTAGAAAGTGATAGTAAGAAAATAATAACAAGCAAGACTAAATGATATACTTTACTATTAAGCAGTGAATCCATTCTCAATTTCTTTCTTTTTTTTTTTTTTAGACGGAGTTTCACTCTTATTGCCCAGGCTGGAGTGCTGTGGCACGATCTCAGCTCACTGCCACCTCTGCCTCCCAGGTTCAAGTGATTCTCCTGCCTCAGTTTCTTGAGTAGCTAAGATTACAGGCATCTGCCACTGCCCCTGGCTAATTTTTTGTATTTTTAGTAGAGACAGGGTTTCACCCATGTTGGCCAGGCTGGTCTCGAACTCCTGACCTCAGGTGATCCACCCACCTCGGCCTTCCAAAGTGCTGGGATTAAAGGCATGAGCCACCATGCCAGGCCTCCGTTCTCAATTTCTTTACTTACACTTGCGATTCAGCAAGAACCAACAGCAATAACAGGTAAAGTGTAAGACTTCCCTACACTTTCTAATAGTAGTGCTCAAGTATTACTAATTTGCATGAGCAATAGAAAAATGGATTTTAATTCTCTGTGTAGTTTTTAAAAGATTAGGCTTTGACGGAAACATTTCTTACTTTGGTCTAACATACATTGTTTTAAACTCAGTTAAGATGACATTAAAATAAATGTTTAAATCAATGTTCTTATCACAGAAAACTTTTTGTGACTGGTTCTCAACACTTATTTTTAGAGATTATTAGCAGGAACACCAGAAATGTATAACTGCATAACGAAACACTTCCAATCGTCCATCATCCAAATAATACTGATACTCAATTTAAAATCATGAAATCATCAATCACTAAACACCTGGACTGAAAAGTACAGGTGGCCAAAAATTTTAGTCACTAGACTGGTATATTTCACATTTCTGGTTCTTCTCAATGTGAAAATCTACTACACTTTTCAATATCACCATAACACAGTACCATGACTGGGATGTTCCAGTTAAATGAGTTCCCCTTTTGGTGACTGTTTACCATAAAATTAGCTAGGGAGAGGATGTCCCCTAGAGAAGTCTGTGATACCCGTGTGTAGAGAGACTCTTTTTTGATATGTATGTCTCTCTAAGTTAATATGTCAATTACGCATCTTTAGAAATACAAAACTTTACTAGTCATGCTGTTAAGATGTAGTAACAGGAGTTGATCTATCCAACGTAGCGGATACTAGCCACATAGAACCATTTAAATTAAGATAAGTAATATTAAGCAATATTACAAATTCAATTCCCCAGTCAGCCTAGCCACATTCCAGATATTGAATAGCCACATGTGTTTAGTGGCTACTGTACTGAACTGAACAAACGTAGACCATTTCCATCATCACAGAACATTCTACTGGACAATGCTAAACTAAATTTTCAGGCATTAACACAGTTTGAAAGAGTACTCATTTAAAAATGCAAAGTTAATATTATTTACAATGGCTTTTACTCAACAGAACAAACATAAAATCCAAAAAAGTTCTCCAAAATATTTCAATTAGAGCACAAGAGGCTTGAAAATTCATGACAAATCATAGCCATTTGTGAACAGAAGTGCATTTAACAGAAGTTAAATATAACAGAAGTTTACATGAGTAGAAATGTTTAAAACTGAAGTTTCTGAAAAATAATAATGATGCAGAGAAATTATTTTTAAATAATCTAAAACTAAAACTGCCATTCCATTTAGCAATCCCACTACTGGGTGTCTCCTCAAAGGAAAAACAGGTCATTGTATCAACAAGATATCTGCACTCTTGTGTTAATTGTTGCACTATTCACCATAACAAAGATATGAAATCAACCTAAGTGTTCATCTATGGATCACAAACAGAAAATGTGTTCTAGGTACACAATGAAATACTATTCAGCCATAAAAAGAATGAAATGATGTCTTCTGCAACAACACAGATGTAAGTGGAGGTCATTATTTTAAATAAAACAACTCAAACACAGAAAGACAAATACCAATGTTCTCACTTATAAGTAGGAACTAAGTAATGTGTACATGTGGACATAGAGAGTGGCATGATAGACATTAGAGATGTCTATCTCATTGGATAGACATTTGGACAGATAGACATTTGGAAGAGCTGGGGGGAGTGAATGATAATAAATTATTTAATAGATACAATGTACATGATACAGGTAATGGATGCATATAAATGCCCGGATTTCATCGCTACCCAATATATCCATGTAACAAAATCACACTTGTACCTATTAAATTACACAAATAAACAATAAAATTTAAAAAACTGATTTAAAGCAATATCATAAAATATGTCAAAGTAAAGCTTCCAACCAATAAAAAGAGCTGTGTTATCATGCCTCCTTTTCATGTGAAAACTACAATTCTTAAAAAAACTGCCTAAAAATTCTTAGAAAATAATTACTAAATGGATAAGAAGCATAGTGTTTTCAGCATTCTAATTGTTTATTCCTCGATTTTTAAATTGATACCTTAATTACAGGTATGGCTGTGGTTATTCTACCCTAGCCAACAGATCCAATGACTATGTCAAATGTTTGATGCTTCCTTTCTCTAAATATTGGAAAATTGCTTCTCTTAGCCACTATGTATAATACAGTATTGCATTTAAAGTGATCTGCCCAATTGCTGTAATGAGTACCACTCAGAGAATGAGAATGACTATAAAGAATTCATTTTTAGACCATTTTACTATGAACTAAAAAGGCTTTCTTAAGTAAACAGTTACCATTTCCATATGATCATACTATTGGCACATACTGAATTCTGGTTTATAAAAATGTAATATAATGTGGAACTAATTATTAGAGCTAAGTCTTTCTCAGGAGAATTAATTGAAATAGAAAATTCATTTTTAAGAGATTAAATTGAAACAGGTATTTCCTCTCTCTATGGTCCTAGGAATTAAACTTAATGAGATCCAGTACTTAGAAACTTTGTGAAAATTTGTAGGACAAAAGTCACAATTAGAAGTATAACCTCAAACACTCCAGTTGGAAAAGCATGATATGTAAAACACAGCTTTCCAAAGTTGGAAGAAATGTCAACCCGAAATACAACACTTAAAATTTTTACATATCATACATAACTGAAATCCTGACCCTGCCAAAAGGAGACTGAATGACTATATATAAGTTTTCCAGCAGTAGAAAGAGATATGCCAAACTTTTTAATGTGTGAAAAACACATTTAAATATGTAATACTATACATTAGAAAGTGTTCAAATTTTTGTAGATTATACTTGAGTATTCAGTGTTTACCTCAAATATTCCCATGAACCTTTGTTGTGGGACTCCAGTCCAATTGTTTGTGAATTCTTCCTTGGGAAAGAATTAATAGTCACTCTGAATTTTTGGAATGTCCTAACCCAAGATGGTAAGACTGTAGATAGAGGGGTGTTTAACAGCAGGGATTCTGGGGTCAGACTGACTGCATTTGAATCTCAGCTTCCCCTACACTTGCACCTCGAGTTTGCATTATCTCATCTGCAAAATAGTGAGAAAAATTTCACTTAATTCATAAAGTTTCTGCAAGGCATAAATTAGAGGATCCAGGTAAAAATCTTAGTACGAGTACTAGTAAATTAACACATAATAACTTGTATTTGTATATTATGGCTAAAAATATTCTCCTTATCCCTTTGATTTGCCATTCCCTCCATCTGGAATATCCTTCCCACTCTGTATTCCCATTCCTCTTGATAGCTCATATTCATCCTCAAATGCTTCATTCAGAACCTACCATTAGCAAGTCTTTTGTGAAACTCCTCACGCGATTAGGTGTCCCTCCCCAAGCACCATAATTTCCTGACATAAGTTTTATTACCTTACTCTTTGCACTGTAATGTAGAATGTGTGTGTGTGTGTGTGTGTGTGTGTGTGTGTGTCTACTCCATGACATGTTTTTTTCACGGCAGAAAATATGCCTCATTAATCTTTGTATCATTAACACTTAGAAAGAACATGGCCCAGTGTAGGCACTCAAATATTTGCTGAATAAATGAAAGAAGAGATCTTGATATTTTCTAATAACTACTGAAACAGAACATTACAATAATCTTGCAGTCAAAGCTGAACTAAACTGATGTTTTATTGAATTTGCTTCCCTGGCATCAATATGAATTCTTACTGCTACATATTGAAAAATCATTATCTACAAGTCAAGATAATTCCCCTTTATAAATAAAATACTGTGTATTTTCATCAAAACCAACATAAAACTCAGCAAAAGAATGTATTCAATGCCCAGAGTATCAGAACAAATTAAGTTAGATACACGTCCTGACCTTCGAGTTTCTAACATAGGCGAGAGTACAAGATAAAGATACATTGCAAACATATTTTATTGGCATACACACATATGTATGTCTCTATATGTGTGCATGTACATAGATGTGTATATACATATATGTGTGTATGTACATATCTTTATATAGATAGATGAAAGAAACATAAACAAGGTAAACATACAATAAGAGGCAAAAGTGTTTGGCTAATAAGAATTTTTTTTTCAAATCTATGTCACATTAATGATTTTTTAAAATTATTTCATTATAGGAATGGTTTTTAATCAAGTCCTAATTAATGTTCAGTACACTCTGAAACCATTCTAAGGTGCTTGCTATAACCTATACGTATGTTCTCTCTAAACTTTCAGTTAGATAAAAATGTCTTTATAAATATGTAAATATATTTCATAATCATAACTTTTTATATTATATGGCACTAATAATCAGATCTAGTGATTTTATAAATGAGAGATAATATAATAAATATAATTAATTATAGGAGAAAAATGATTACAGTCACTAAAAATAGTGTTTACCCATTTAACAAGAGTAAGCTGACATGAATTTCATACTCGATAAATATATTCATTATTGCTGACATGACCAATAAGCAAGCCAGATAAGAGTCTACAACTGTTTGTATTCAATATAAACTCAATTTCTAAAGTAGTAACATAATCAGCCCTTTCTGCTATAATGAATGTATATTTTAACCAGTCACGTATTATTTCAATGATGCTTGGATAACTTCAAACATCCAAAACATCTTAGAGGTTTATTTCCTTCTGTACTAAGATGAAATAAACAAGTCTCCATGATCTACCCACCTTTTCACTAAATTATTTTAGAATGGTTGTATTGAGAATTGCTTTTTTATGTTGAGGGACTTCAATTAGAAATCTTAAACTTTGCAAATCACAAACGAATGCATTAGTAGAGTATTATGGTAGTCTCTAAATACATACTTCCAGAGCAGAGAATTTAGTTTTGTCATTGCTGGTTGTAACATACTTTGAACCAAGACTTTTTAAACAGCATTTCTATATCTAGACTCACAGTTGACATTACAACTACTAATTATTTGACAAATATAAATAATTGCTGACCCTATGTGCTTCTACAGATAATGCACATGTTTGGGAGACAGAACAAACATCAATCATTTCTGAGTCACATTTTTTAACTGTAAAACAAAGGTAACACTTATGTTGTAGATTAACACATAATCAAACATACACTGTGTATGTTAAGCAGAGCTGAGTATGGTGCAGACTCAGGGTAATTACTCATTGAGAGCTTCTGTGATAACAATGATAATAATGATGTTTGCATTTCATCCCTTCAAATGACTTTGGTCAAACGAAAAGAAACAGGAAAGCCGTATGTGTCTGACCCTTTTCCTCTATCCATCCCAGTTGTCTTAATAGGCTCATTATTGATGAGCCTCATGGAAAGTGAAGGGAAAAATCATCAGAAAGCTGAATTATCCTCAGCCTCTGGTCAAGCAGAACAGAACAGCACATGGGTGCCAGAACAATTCAATTAGAATTTGTTATAGAGTCTTCCTTCTCTTCTCCTTCCCTTCTGGATTTTAAATGTCTGGTTGCACTGGGCAAATGCTTTCAGGTACAATGATCTGGACAAACACTTCCACTAATGAAGAGTCTCCTTTATAGCTTTTCCAGAAGAATATTGTCTATTGTGTATTCCGTTTAATTTTTGTAATCCAATTAAACAGACTAATGGAGACATTCGAGCCATGTAGCTGGGTAACACACAAACAATACATTTTTATTAGTTCATGGAATGAAATTTAATAATAATTTCTTAAAAATATGGTAGAGTTTATTCTCAACTATGAATCAACAGTGTAAAGAAAAGAAAGGTTTTAGAGCATTTCAAATAAAAGTAAAAGACCTGATATTTTACCACGTGACCCATACAAGTCAATGCACTTAGAATCCACTCAGAGATACAGTGTTGGTGTCATGATAGGTCATGATTCCAATGTACTCTCTCCCAGTCAGATCAGCTTCAGAGGACTTGAAATTAAGGCAATAAGAAGGTCAAGAAATTACATTATACAGCAAAAGTTTGAATGACTTAGGGAGGGTAATCCCAGCAAAAAAAGCCTAAGGAGGAACATAATAGTTTTCTCCAAGTATCACCCTGGAAAGGATGTGAAAATGAAAACATTTTCAGTTTAACCTCTTAATACCTAATTTGAATAAATGGGTAATGTAGAAGGTGTACATTTCAGCTCATTTTTTAAAAACTTGATAAAAAATTGAGCTGTGTTGTAAAGCAATGGGTTACCTTAAAATTCCAATTACACAGAGTATTTGAAAAGTTCATAGAAGGCCATATAAGTGTAGAAAATACCATGGAAAGAGAAACTTTAAATGGGTAGAAGATTGAACAGGGAAAAGTTTTCTCCAAGGAAACTTTTAATTTCAAGATCCTGTGATTCTCTGCATAAAAAGAACTACCCACTTGAAGAATCTCACTTAAAAGTCTTTATCTGTGAAACGTGCCACTAAATCTAGGTAAGTGTGATAGAATATGATGGCTTACCACTAAGGTGAAACAAAAGGTATTTGGATAATATTGCAGATGAATTAATATCAATTAGGACAAAGACAGCATGGACACTTAAAAAAATAAAAAGTAGCCAGGAGCGGTGGCTCAAGCCTGTAATCCCAGAACTTTGGGAGGCCGAGACGGGTGGATCACGAGGTCAGGAGATTGAGACCATCCTGGCTAACACAGTGAAACCCCCTCTCTACTAAAAAATACAAAAAAAACTAGCCGGGCGAGGTGGTGGGCGCCTGTAGTCCCAGCTACTCTGGAGGCTGAGGCAGGAGAATGGCGTGAACCCGGGAGGTGGAGCTTGCAGTGAGCTGAGATCCGGCCACTGCACTCCAGCCTGGGCGACAGAGCGAGACTCTATCTCAAAAAAATAAAATAAAAAATAAATAAAAAATAAAAAAAATAAAAAGTAATATTCAAATCATTGCTTTCTTATCAGAGAAGTGTGCCAAAACACAAATAGAACATTTACAGGGGTTAAATATTCATTTACTATACTTCGATATAATTATCTACAAAATGACAGATTTATATTACAAAAAATATATAATATTATCACTGGTAATATTGCATTATTTATCATTTTATGTTGCACATTATTTAAACTACAACAGAGATGGGGCATCTTAAACTATCTGGGAAAAATACTGATTATGTTTTAGCAAAGAAATAAGAGACAGAAAAACAACAGGTATAGAAATAAGCTGAAAATTTAGTTTACGTGTATCCTGGACATTTTCTAGGACAGGTTTAAAAGAAGGAAAGGAGGATTTGGCAGAAGGAAAATCAGGTTCAAATGTCATTGCAATTTCTATGTTCCATGAGCTCTAATTTGCTACAACAATTGATGGTTGACTTTTATTCTATTCAACTCAAGGAAACAACTGGTCATTTCAGAGCCTTAAACAGGACCTCACAAATTTTCTATCATAAAAACATAAATATATTTTTTAACTGCATCCAGGCTCTGTAGAATCAGCCAATGTAAAGAGTTAGGATTTAAAGTCACAGGACTTTGGTTCAAAATCCCAGATCCGCACATAACTTAATCCCTTATACTTATATATTTCTTCATAGTGTCATGTATATTGTAAAGCATATAGAAACAGTCAGCACACTGCATTAACTGAAATCTGGATTCTGTGTTTACCTGCTATGCTTTGTATATGACTGTGCATTTGTTGTTCTGTGTTTCTGGACATCATATTTGTTTGTTTCTGCTAAACAATTGTGTTCAAGTTGTTAAATTCTATTCAACACCCAATATACACCAATTTTTCAGATTATTAATAAATAATAAGCTTAATGATGGCAAAAGACAGTTACAGAGTACAGTACTACAGATGTAAAGTAATGCCATGTCAAATATCACAGATTACTTGGGGGCTCAAGTGTTAAGAGCATAAAACGAAGTTCAAATACCATCTAATGCAGTCTGTTCCATCTTCCTGCTAAAATTATATTTTTACCTTCATAAATGAATCAAATTTCTACACATACAGAAAGTTTTTTTCGCTTTTATTTCATTTATTTCACCAGTATTTATTGAGCACTTATGATGGGAAAATCATATAGATAAAAATACAAATACTAGAGCAAATATAATTTATAAATGGATTATTTGTGCTACAATGATTAATTTCAAATCCATTCATAGCAGAATTTATTAAGATTCAAAAAGCGACAACTGATTTCACATTTTTGTTCAGTCAATATTCAAAAGATATTTGAGTGCCAAAAAAATCTATTTACTGTGCCAAGAATACACTCTTCATTTTCTGCCCCTGAGATTTTACTTATGTCAGGTAAGAAAATTTTCTTCTATCCCTAACCTATGGATAACAGCAGTAATTGGTCATGGCAGCCATTACTGGTGACCCTGTGTATGCCTGAGAATTCTTCTCGTTAGCCACATCAGGAAGCATCCAAATTTTAATAAAGTTGGCAGACAAGAAAAAAAGCATATATATATATAAAATATATATGCATATATATACAAAGCATATATATTATATATATTTTTTCCATATATGTGTAGCTCTTAATGTATAGGATATTGAGTAATATGCCTACTAGACAATATTCTGTGTTTAATAATTTTCCATTAGATTTGGAAATATTCTCCATATAGCTATTGCTTCTGCTGATTGTCCAGAAAAGTCAAGGGTATAATATTTCCTGATAGCATAAAGCTGGGAATTATTGTTTGAAATTCATAAGAGTGGTCTAGGACAGACATGTATAGCTATGAGCCAACAGCATAGAGATGAGAAAAATAGCACAGAAATTTAGGGGATTTCTTTCAACGGTAAAAGAGCATAAATAAGTATTTGGAAAAGAGTTTTGCAGAGGAATGAATCAGCATATCAAAAAGGTCTCAAAATTCTAAGTTTATTTCAAGCATAATTATTTTAACGTATATTGACCTGAAGACTTTGCTTCTATGGGAATTTTATTTCTGTATGTAGGTAGTTGTATGTCAGAGGATATGTGGTTGAAGAAGTGGCTAGAAAGGGTTATGAGTGATACAAATTTCTAAAATTGAATGGACCTTCAAAGTAAAGGTCCACAGTAAAGATTTAAAAAAATCTTTATTCAGCATCTATGATTGGCAAAGCAATGTTCTAGGCATTGTTAAAAAATCTGTGGGGGAGATTTTAACTAAAGTGTGAAGTTCTTTGAAGAGAGAACTTTGTCAGCACGTATATTGAGGCACCTTAAAACATGACAAGGCCCCAGATAGAGCATTATAAAATTATGAACTATTAATTTTCTTATTTGGTGCCTAGGGATACTACAAATAAGCAAAAATACAATGTGAGCTTCAAAATTAAATTGTATGTGTATTGCTTCAGTGAAACAGTTTCCTCTAAACCAACTAAAATAAAGGTGAACAAGAATCAGAGATCCAATCAAAATAGATGTTGGATGAAAAGCTGGAAGCCAGTTTGTTTTTAATATTCCAAATTAAAAATGCAGGACGATGCTTCCAAGCATGGTGTGTGTGGTACTGGGCTGACGTTTATGTCTGGCCTAAGGTGAAGAAGCTAAAGAATAGCTGCTGTTCTTGGCAAGCCCACTGATCATTTCTGCAGGACAGTAGGAGGACATGTTTATTTTGTGACTCAAGGCTCAAATCTTTGGTAGAAGTGTAAGGTAACTCTTACTGGGATCCTGATAAGGGACATGAGATTAAGTACATAGATTTTTCTTTAATTTTCTCTGATATCCTCCCAGAAATACTTCATATTTCAAAACTCAGACTTGCTTCTCAGGCCATTTTCTATTGTTGTTTGTTCTTGGTTCCTTTTTATTTTAACTAAAGGTGTTCACTTGATTTTTTTGGTTAGCCCTGGCTGTTTAAACAAATTTTTAGTGGAGTGGCCTTAATTTTATGATAGTTCCATTTTATTGAGTATTTTGCTTATTTTTATTTAGCTCTCTTGCCAATGAGGATTGAAATGTGGCAAACAAGGGGGGCAGTCAGCGGACAGCATGAAAACATAACACAGCTTACATACAAGGGATGGTGCCTGCTACAGAATAGGATTCTTTGTCCCATTGTAAGAATCAAATCATCTCCTTACCGCCACTTACTTTCTCTCTCTTTACCCTTCTTTCTCCTAGTGTCTCTCTCTCTCTCTCTCTTTCTCTCTCTCTCTCTGCCCTCCCACCCCTGCCTTCCTCTCTTCCTTCATATATACTCTTTTAAGGAAGAGAGGCCTTACAAGCGGTTTATAAGACTCTTCTCTATTTATCTGACTTGGGATAAACCTGTATCATCTAACTAACCTCATTTCAAGTGAAGATTTCAAACCTGTCACATCAGGCCTCCTGATCTTAACTAAGTGACATTTAGGTTTGCATGAAGTTATGTTTATCAGGGCTTCTATGATCATATCGTAACGTTTGACTATAGGTTTCATCTTTTTACCAAACCTGATGTTCAAAAATCCTGTAACCACAACTAATTAGACAGCATCCTCCAATACAGGAAGTGAATTTCAATTTCTGGCCATATTAATCTTCAGTCAGCCTTTTGTAAGACAGTTCTCATTATACCTGGACCTCATGAGAAAAAGTTTATTGTATATTTCATGTATCTATCAAGAAAGAACATGAAATCATTTTGGACAAGCTAACATCCATGAAAAGCCAATTAAACATCTCAACATCAAATCAGCCATTCAGTGGATTTTTACATAAAATGTCCCTTAAGCTCAATTATAATCTAAGAATCCACCAGTAATTTGTTTTCTATCTTTAGGTCCTGCACATTTGAAATCCCTTACATGTGATTAAAAATTATCTTCTTTGGAAAGTAAATCCTTTCAAATCAACTTCTGTGTATATAAAAGAAAGTAAAAGGAGAAAAAACATACCCAAAGAATATTCTAGTTTCATGAGATTTAGAGTGTCTTCATACTTTGTGTTGTCTTATTTTTCATAAGCTCCTCCTATGGTCAGAGGCTTTTATCTAATTTCATTTTCTTTACTTTTATTATGAGCAATTGGTCCATTATCTTGTGCCTCCACTAAGGAAAGTTCAGCCTATCTATCCTTGACAATGTCAGAAAATCAGTAGCTTTAAAAGTTCACAATCCTAAATTCCCAAAAGGAAGCAACTGTATTTTCCTGAGTGCAGTTGGTCTCCTAAACACCAACTAATGGTTGTTATCTCTGAAACCTTATACCTTAGCACATGATAAGATAAGGCTTTTGCAGTAAAGCATTGGTTTTTTATCTTTAGTCAAGACTTCTGATTTTCTATCTATAATATCTAATAAACAAAACTGAAAACAAGCACTTTAGCTACTAGATTATAGTTTTAAATGCTTTGTTGTTGTTGGGACAGAGTTTCACTCTGTCACCCAGGTTGGAGTGCAAGGGTGCAATCTCGGCTCAGTGCAACCTCTGCCTCCCAGGTTCAAGTGATTCTCCTACTTCAGTCTCCCAAGTATCTGGGATTACAGGTGCACTCCACCATGCTTGTGTATTTTCAGTAGAGACAGGATTTCACTATGCTGGCGAGGCTGGTCTTGAACGCCCAATCTCAAGTGATCCACCCACCTCTTAAAGTGGTGGGATTTTAGGTGTGAGCCACCATATCCAGCCTTAAATGGTTTGTTTTTACTGACACTCAAACTTCCAGCTCAAGTCAAAACAGGATGATGTTAGAAATAGGCTGAGAGGGCATTCTTCAGTGGTTCTTATATTTGATGTGAGAATTGAAAATGCTGACATCATGGTTCCCACCTCCAAAGATTATTTAAATTGTTTTAGGTGAACTCCCAGAATATTCAATTTTAATAAGTATTCCAGGTAATCCTAATCCTGGTGATCCTCAGTATATATTAAGAAACATCACTCTAGATTTACTAAACTCTATATATGAATCTCACAATCATCTGAGAGTTATGTATTTTGATAATTATGTATATTTCTTATGAAAACACCTTTATATGTATACAATATTATCACTTTGCTTTATAAAAATTTGTATATGGTATAGGCAAATCAAAAATATTTCTAAATATTTTGTGAAACTACTGGTGCAGATACATTTCATTATGTTATTAAATAACCTGCTTATAATGATTTTGCCCCAAATTTCTATTAGGTAGTATTCTCTAAAAAAACTCTTCATGAAGTAAGATACTTTCTTTTCTTAAATAGCTATGAAACATGTAATACTACACTTCCTGCTTTTCTTTGTCTGCCAGGAATTTCAAAGCTGATTTTATGCTCAGCAATGTTTTATTTAATGTAATTTTTATTCTCCATCATTTTCCGTCACCTTTAATACTTGATGCTTGCTTAATCATCTCTGTTTATTTGACAGTAAACTGTTCCAACTCCTCCTTGAAAATGCACAGAGTAAAAAAGTAATGCAGGAATGACTAAGTATATAATTTCAAAACAAGTCTGTCAGGATCATAAGATTTTTATAATTTGGTAACCCAAAGTCATTAAATGTTGGATTTCTAACCTAAAAATATGTTTTGTACGGTGACTCAAAATTCCAGTTTCTAAATAGGAAATTCCTTTTGATTAATGGTGTGTCATCAATCAACAACTCTTCAGTAATTATTTCCTGCCTAATTGTCTACTGGTGTGATACACTAGAGACTTATCCTAATGCAAGGCAAATATGTAGTATATTTAATACTGTTATATAGTCAATAGTAATAATATAATAGCAATCCCTCATATAGCACCTATTTGTAATGTTCTTGTGCAAATTGAAATTTAAAATGGCTTTTCCTATCTCCCACATCCCCAGATCTTCTCAAAAATATTATCATCAATAGGTTATGTCTTCCCAGAAAAATAAGACTGGGCATATAGCTATATATCAACATATGCATCAGTATATAATATTTACACATCTGTACATTTTTGTATTGATGTATATGTGTGTGCTTCCCAAAATGCATATTTGAGCACACATTATACATTCACACATATTTTAGTAATATTAAAACAATATGTTCAGATCCAAAAATTGTTAATTAGTGTGGAAAATAAAAAGGAAACAAAACTAAAAGGAATGTGAGCAGTCTATAAAGTGATTTCTTATTCATAGTTTTTGCTTAATATAGTGTATTTCAGAATATATTGCCAACATTTGCTACTTGATTGAAAAAAATCCTCCCTTTAATATTTTTAAAATAAAAAAACTTACCTTTCACTTAGATAACTATGACTGTATTTGGACTCTTTCCATAAAAATAATAAAGTTCTCTGCAAAATTGACAGGCACTTTACTTATCACTACTCTAGGACCATGCCAACCCTGAATAAAGTGAATAAAGTGTCCTATTTCCATAAGGAAGAGTCACGAGCCATTTTCTAAACTACATTCTTTTTTCTTTGTAATAAGATATTTATTGTGCTATCCTCTGAGATTTTACAACTAATTAATACAATTTTAAATCCAAAAGCAGAAATTCTATATTAAAAAAGTAATAGCAGAAAACAGCTCAACATGTATACTTCTAAGTTAATTATGTTTTTCAAAACAACTTCCCTTTATTGCAAACATTAAAAAAATGCAAGGCAATCTATAAAAGATTAGAAAAATATTCATTTGAATTTCCATAATTAAGAATTTACTGAAATGGAAGTAATTTCTTTTTGACATCTATTCTTATATCCTATTTCACAGTGATGTATCCTCTTGTGAATGTCTATGAGATGTTTTGAAATTAGTGCATTTTTTCTAACTATAGTAATGTTCTAATAAAATAGACAATATGAACAAAAAGACTGTTACTTGTATATTTAGATACGATAAAGTATCTGAAAACCAATTGTCTATCAACATCAATTCTCATACCTAATTTCACAAGAATAAGTAAACTAGTCTTGTGAGATATTTTCAGGTTTGATGTTTTCCGTATTATTGACTACGATATGTTCAGCCTTGAATTTAAACAAACAACTGAAGATAATAAAATATTCTGCATTGTGAAAATATAAATAACATTGTTACTACCAGAGTAAATATTTTCAGGTTGAAAAAATAAAAGGAATCCAATGACAAATCATTGAGTTGAATAAAATGCAAGTTACAACTGCTACACTTTATTTCTCAGCTCAAAAATGTCACAGTAAAAGTAATACCAGTGGAACAATATTCTTAATTTCCTGTTATGTATTACATGAATTTGTTTATCTTTGTTACTAATTCAGTCTCTCATTAGATTAAAAATTACAAATAAAATACAAAGTCATCATCAGATTTTTAATGATAACATGGGGAAACTTTTAGACCTGCACATACACTGCTTGGTGATGCTGCTCTGTTATGTTTTTAATATATTGTTTAATGGTGGGGACAGGCATAAAGTAGAGAAAGAAATATAATGGGGGAACCCTCCAGTGTATTGTGCTGTAAAGAACACTGGACTTCAAATGATCTTCCAGAAATCTAACTTAGATTCTTCAACTAACTAGACCCTATAATTTTATATAAATTTCATGACTACTCTCTACCTTAGTTTCTTCAAGTATAAAATGAGAAGTTTCTACAAAATGATTTCTAACAAGCCTAGCAAGTCAAAATTCCATGACTCTAATAGTTTGAGACTAAAGCAAAAAATCAAACATTAGGAAGAGTCTGCAGGGCACATTCCTTTCTGATTCAATATTGTGCCTAATGTGCATTAGTAGGTTGATATAATTTAAGAAGAATACAAAAACAGCTAATTTGGTACAATCTAGACATATTCTCATAAGTTTGAATGTGGTATCTAAAACAATATGGAGAAGAATTTCATTTTTCCAAAGTACACTAAGATGGTATAGGGTTAGACAGCCTTAATTTCTACAGCATGATGAAAGGAAACCAGCAAATGGTTGGGGGTTGTGTGTGTGTGTGTGTGTGTGTGTGTGTGTGTACATGTGTGACAGCCCCCATGAATCCTAGCTTCCTTATCAGGAAATAGGCCTCTGGAAAGAACTGGGTAAGATGCAGAATTACCTAGAGGGCAAATGTCTTCATGGAAACAGCATGCCAAAGTGAGATGCCACACTGAATTCCTCTAAATTCAAAAACTACTTTCACAATTTATCTGGAAAGCATAGCCTTTTTTTTGCATTTTTATGATGTTAATCTAATTTTTGTTTCTCCAAACCCAAGTATTTCCAATTATCCATTCATGGTTATAGTTTATTCTTCAGCACAGTGATTGTTATCAAAGCTTTGCTTCTGCAAGTTTTCATTACACATCTGCTATAAACATGGTCTCAATTTAATTCATGTTGAAAAATACATACCCTATGGCAATTTTCACAGATTTTAAGACATGTAAGCCATTTTATCTTTCAGGCTTATAAAACTAACAAAACACCCAGAGAAGATATATATGTATCTACTGCAAAGTGACAAAAAAGGAATAAAACTCCTTTAAATAGAATTCAAAATGTATGTAATATTCTTGAACACTAATATTAGAATTGACAATTGTAAGTATGCAAATCTATATTCAAAAGAAATAATTATCTGTATCAGTTCCCAAATAATTCCATATCCATTGAGCACTAGCCTTGTCTTTTCAGCTAAAATATGGAATTCAGTTTTCATTTGAGCTAGATTTGTGTTGTTAGTAACAATTAAATTATGTATTAGAAAATACTCATTCTTTAGAAAATCTCCCGAATAACTGGATATAAATTTTAAGCTAAGTTAAACATGACAAACTAATGAAGGACGAAAATTTATTCATGGTTAATAAGTTAACTTTAATTTGACAATTTAAAAATGTTTTTAATTGTTTTAGAGCATGTGCTCCTTTTAATACAGAAATCATATCCTATCCCTACCATGCTCACAACTCTCTAATGGCTCCCCTTTTCATCTTAAATGAAATCAGAAGTCTTGATTATGGTCTATCACATTCTACATAGTCTAGTCCTAACTACTTTACAGATTCCATTTGCTACTAAGCCCCTTACTCCCTTTGCTTCTATTACAGGGACATTAGATGGAACTGATGAAACTTCATCCCACCTTGAAGTCTTTGTACTCCTTTTCTGTCTTCCTCTAACTCTCTTCATCCAGATAGTCAGAAAGTCATTTTATCGCTTCAAACAGCCATTGGCTTAAATTCCAACCCCTTGCAAAAGTCTTGTTTGTCCCCTATGCAAAATAGCAGGCTTGTTACCCAGATGTATTTTGTTCATAGCACTCATCTCTACGTGGCATTATATAATACATTTACTTTTTTATTTATCACTCTTCCATTATTTTAGTTTTAAATCATTCTTAAGTTGAGAAAGTTGACCTTTTGGTTACTGCTGTGGTCAATGACAGGTAGCAAGTGATCAACAAAGGTCTGTTATGTTGAATTGAACTCTGTGAGCCACAGTTTGATTCCCTGAGAGTGTATGTTACTGGTATTATTTTGGGTTTCCGAGAGCACTATTACTGATATTGTTAAAAGTGAAGAAAATGAAGAAGATGGAAGAATTAGGTCCACATAAAAGCAAAAAAGACAAGACCTTTTACTTTTAGAACAAAATCTTCCCATTCTATTTGACATTATCTCAACTGTCATCCTACTCTTTCAATGTTATTTTTTCTCATTATTAACCTCTAGTAACTCATTCCCTACTCCCCCCACACTTTTTATGATTTAGATCATTACATAACAGACTTGTCAAAATTCCCAAGGCAAAGTGGATTGCATTATGCTAGAATATATACCTACATTTATCTTTACATTTTGTAATCTGATTTTTAATTCCTTAGAATGTTAACTTCTTCCTGATGGTGATTACATTGAACTTTTCCAGACAGAAATTGCATCCATCTCCTATGCCATTTACAGCCAATATGTCCCTATTTTAAACAATTCTATTTTATGCATAAATGATGAAAAATAAGTTCCAGCTTGTGTTACTGGGTAAGAGAGAACACCTTTCTAGTGATGAAGTGTCATCGAAGTATCTGTTGACCCATGGGCTTTTTAAGCTACTCATATTTAAATAAGGAAATAGGCTTTCAAGGGAAGGCGGCATTTCTATGTTCATTCACTTATATCATGAAGCATCTCCATACGCCTCCCAGAGGCATCTGCAATTTACCTGGACTTTATCAGAAATCAAACTGATAGAGAAAATGGCAGTTGGCAGCCATTAATTCTAACCTTTGCAGAGTAGTTAGTTATGGATGAAAAAGTTGAGGTCTCACAGCCATTCCCAGTCAAAAAGAGAAAAATTAAAAGGGTAGATTTAGTAGATGAGAGGATAAAATGTTCAAATAACAAATGTAAATACTTTTAATATTGAACAAAGCAAAATAATTTGGCTTAGAGTAGCAGATTATTGCTAATGTTGAGATGGCACTGCTCCATGGCTAACGGGCTCTCCATGGCGTACAGGTGCCATCTCACACCATGATCAGCAACACACTAACATAGATATTTTCCTACATTTGAGCACCGAACTAGGTAATACCTCCCCAGAAGGTATACGCTCAAACCTCAAAAGCCTTTCAATTTAGTTAGAAAGTCAAGAGATAAAACCATAAATTATATATAAAGATGGCACTTACTAATATCAAGCACAATTCCAACTATAGATGACGTAGGCTTGCTTAGGGGGCTGAAAAGCCTTCATGGAGAAGGTCAATGTAAAGGCTGCCTCTCAAAGGAGAAAACTAAAGGGCAAAACATTCAAAGAGCAGTGCAAATATGCACAGAAATGGTGTTTCACCCTGGGTTTTGTTTGTTTGTTTGTTTGTTTGTTTGTTTCAATATCAGATGCTATCCCACATCATCAAATCTAGCTGCAGAAGCTAGTGGGAGAGCAATGCTTATACATACATATGTACATAAATACATACATACATGTATGTGTGTATCCCTGCTCAGAAAACAATATAAAACATATGGAGAGTAGAATGGAGGAAACGGAATGAATTCATTATCACAACTTTAAAGGAAAAAATATACTTCCTTTTCAGTGAATGTACTTTTCACCATTTGTGTTCTTTCAATGAAAGAGAAGTTAAATTGTACATTTTTAATGACTCATAGGCCAACTCTTTTAGGAAATTAGGGCAAAATAACTGAATTCCTTTGTTTTCCATCAGGCCAGGCAAAAGATTCACCGTTGAGTAGTTTGCCCCCAAACGGCCTGAAAGTTCACTGGATGAGAATACAAGTTTGTATTATATCAGATGGGAACCATCATGATAAACCCCAGTGCTGTATGAATAAATGCAGAGCCAGCAGTGATATTGAGGAATGTGGAGTGAGTCACATCAATAGAACTAAGAGAGAAATGTGCCACATTAATGGAATAAATAATAAATGTATTCCTTCTCTTATCCCTGTATAATCAGCAGCAGTCCCCAGATAATTATTGTAACACATTTCTAGATAATGTTTTAGGGTCTTCAGAAGAAAATGAGTATAAAAGTGAAATTTCAAAATATATTGCTGCTATCTAATTATGTAACTATGGACAAGCCACACAATTCTTAAATGTACAAAATTATAAATTTTAAATAAATTACAGGTCACTTTTCTTCTACCAGGAATGTAGAGATCAGGTAATAAGAAATTTGAACTTTAGTGGCTCACTTTCAAAGATGAGTATAATTGAGAGTAATGTTCAGAAGTAAGTGATGTAAATATAAAAATAAAATAAGATGGTTTTTCAGTAGTCTAAAGGAAAATTAAAAATAAAAAAGAATAGCATAACAGACCCACTGAAAATTAGACAATAGCATTTTCTCTAGGGGACTATGTTGAAACAACACATATTAGCCCTTTTGTGAAATACCTCTGTCTGGCAACCGAGTAAATGCTAAAGTACTAGAGGCTGGATTAACATACATATTTTAAAATTCCGCATCAAATATTGTCTCTAATTCAAGTGATGGCTAAAACAAAATGAAGACATGTAAGATTTGGTTACTTGTAATGCTAAAAGAGAAATACATAACACATTTCTCTACATTTCTTTAAAAGTTCATTTTCAACTTCCATCAACTAACATATTCTATAAAGAACTTTACACAAATATGTCATAGTATGTCAAAATAAAAATAGATGTTACTCATACTATGGCTCTTCACCAGAAAAACAAATTTTGGTACTTCCAACCTTTTAAAGAGTTTTATATTAATGCATTAGCAATATTTATGTATAGATGTTGGCACAAGGGAAGATAATTTCACCCATTTCAGTAAAAACTTTAAGTCTCTACATAAATGATTCTGCAAGATATACTCCCAACATTACCCAAAGCTATATAATCAGAATAGTGACAGGCATCAGGAGAGTAGTATTTAAAAGTTTATCCTTCTCTTTAATAATATATAATTATAATGTTATCGTATATCATAGATATGATCATATATATGCATATGATAAAGTATTTCAAAGTATGCCATTCTAAAAAAGGAACTTCCCTGACACATTGCTATGAAAATTTAAGTGAAAACTTTTCTACTTTTTTGTTGTTCCTTAAAAGAGTAATTCACCAAACACACAAAAATTGAAATATGGCAATTACGCTAAGTTTTCTGGCAGCAAAGATGTAACACCACCGTATTTGTTTTAGATAAATATATGACATATATTAAATTTTTACTTTCCCAATTTGTTCTGAAATCAGAATATAATTTATATCGTTAAAATAATAAAATTTCTCTCTAAACACAAACTTTACAGAAATGCCATGTAGCAACTTTCCCATATTGAAAACTTTGATGAAAACAATTTTGTTTTAAAATTAAAGTAATAAGGATCACAAAATGACACTTCTGAAATTCTTAAGTTTTATGAGTAATATGATCCCTTCTTTTAAAGAAATTGTCTAAATGGGTAATAATCAAGACCAAGAATGCAAACATTTATATTACTTAACATAATAATAACCCTTCAATTATTTAATGTGCCACCTGGTACCACCTCTAATTTCCAGATCATGTGTATGAGGTGCAATGGTAAACTGAGGCTTGACACTGTTTAGTACATTTTTACAAAATAATTTTTGATTATTGGTGAACACTTAGAAATTTCCTAAGTTTAGTAAGATTTGAGTACTACCATCTAAATGAAAAATAACAACTGGATGTTATTTTCCTAACGACTTTAGGACAAAAGAGGAATTCCAGATTCTTTTTCTACTAAGGCAGTTAATGGCAGTAACTAGAGTTTACATTATGGAAAGGGGAGGTGGGTGGATAAAAGGGTGATTCAGGGACCTGTGAAATATGCTCAGAAAGAACGTATGAAATGGAGGAACAGATCCACCTGATTACTCAATCTAAAACTTAAAAAAAATTCTGACATTATTTTTTCATTTTTTTTTTAACTGTGCTTTCTATGTTTCCTATTCTAGTAGGAAATGAAGTAGCCTGAAAACTATTTTTAAAGCGTTCATTTTTCTGATAGATTAACTAATGACTTATATAGTAAGCATAGTCAACTTACAGTCTAACGATATACTTGATATTTCAAGGAGCAAAAAAAAATGGTTATACAAATACACCTTGGTTCTAAGACAGATACACTCAGTTCTTCAGATCATAAAACCAACTGAATATTGTCTAAAATAGCCTAGAAGCCACAGATGATTCTGCCAGTCCTGAATGACAAAGCTCTTGATTATTTATTCTCATGTAGATAATGTTCATATGAGCTGGAACTTTCGATAACCTCTGTTTATAATCATATTTTCACTTTTATTATCATTAATTGATGAACATTTAGCTCCATTAAAATTAATAGCCACAATGGAAAACTCTTGATAATCATTCAGACATAGTTGGATATTGGCTCCAACTATTATTTCCCAGAAAGTTTACACCTTACACTTCATCCTCTAAGTATAGAACTACAGCCTAAACAATAAAGTTAGGCAATGGCTTTTATTGAATATTTTGAATTATTAAATAACTGTTGAGTCACAAAGTTGGCACCAAAATGGCAGTGCTTATAAGAATCTATTTCTTCAGGGTACAATACATAATAAATATATTTTGATGAGAAATTAAAAACATTTTCCTATGAAATTCTGTTATAAAGCATATGATTTGTCAAGTGTCCATATATGTTCTCATTTTGATTACATCGACGTTTCCACATCTTAAAAGTATGACTGCTCTATTCAACCAGGATCATTAATTAGCTTAATTTCCTGAAAATTAAAATGTTCAACTTCAGTGAAGCTAAGTCTTTAAAGTAACTTCCACTTAGCTTCCAAGTTCTAAGAAAGTGTGTGTATTCAATGCTTCTAATCCACTTACTTACCTATGGAACATGTGAACTAAATCCACTGCATAGATTTTACTCTGCCATTATAATTCAATTTCTTAAATATTTTCAAAAATAGGTGCTTTTAAGTATTTTATTTACATAATAAAAAATTGTCACTAATGTTTAATGTTGCCTCATTTTTTTTTCCTGAAAACAAAAATAAGCTTCAAAATAAAATAAAAATTGGAAAGTCATTCCCAGAAACAAGTTTTAAAACAATGCTAACTTCTCAAGTCTATTACAGAACTATTAGCTACACGAAATTAGAATTCTCATCAACATTCTTTTTATACCTATATTCAATCATATAGACACTATATAGCATTAAAATGACTCTCTGATACCTCAAGAAACACAGCCATATATAAGAAATGTTTAAAGTGTATTTCATTTTAATAGTTTTCCCTTCCTATTAAAACCGAATCTTCTTTTTTATTCAGTTGTGCTTCTAATTTGATGTCATGATAGTGATTTGTACTACCCATTTGTGCTTAATAAGGATATCCTGCTACAAAATGACAAGACAACAAAAACAAACCTCTTTGATAAAGAATAAGCACCTACACTGTGAAGGCATTCTGCATCATCCTTATCCTTATAAACTGTCACAAATTTACAAACAAGAATAAAAGGAAATACAAGAAGTAGAACATGGATTTTCACTAATTCATTTTTTTAAATGTACCAGTAGGTCTTTAAAAAAAATATGAGACTAAATAAAAATCATAAATTATTGTATTTTTCTTTACCACAATTTATTGTTTAACCTAGCCTAAAATCCTTCATATATAAAATATTCCATTAGTTGGCCATATAACATGAGAAATTCTGTACAACACAATATGTCTAATAAAATTAAGTCGACTTTAACCACAATGTCATTTAAAGAAGCCAATTAAATTATCCAGAAACACAAAGCTTAAAGAGTAGCCTTGGGAATAACTTTTTTTCTTACAGCCATTACCAAATCCTCACTGAACTGATTACCTATGCAAGAATAGTAGCATAAAGCTGAAGAAAAGGCACTAACATCACTCCCTAGCTTATCTAAGAACTCATAAAAGTAAAAGGATCTAACCATTTTATTTTATTAGATTCTCTAATACTTAAAATGTTGCCACTTTTCTGCAGTTTGACTAACATTCTTAATCATTTGCCTCCTTTCCTTTTTTCTACTACCTAAAAAAACTTAATTCTAGCCCTAAAAGTCTATTAAAAACGTGAATTCAGAAATGTGTCCCTTTGGTTACAGAACTTCATTATACCCCCCAAAAAGAATGCACAAAAAAATTCTAAAAGGAAATTAGGACCCCAAATTTTATAATACAGCCAGCCTTGGTGACCATCCATCTTACCAGATACTGCTCTATCTTCTATGTGTATTTAATGGGTGTGGGCCCATTGCCTGATGGGATCTGTAGATTCTAAAAAAAAAAATGTGTGGATGACAGTCTTTTGCTTCTTTTTTTGAAACTATGAACCTAGAGTTTGAAATATGTTGCAAATTTAATTCCACTGCATATTGTAGAGTTGATCAGTTTCAGCTCTGATATTCTAAAACACTGAATAACCTATCAACCATAATTAAAGTGCATACATATGAATATGTGCATATATATTATAAAATACTTTGATAATTACATCTACAATCTATGTTTTACGATGTAAAATAAGAATTATGGTTCTTAGAGGAAAAATGCACACCAGAAGTATCTATTCATATGAAAATAATAGTTCAAGTATACCTGGAAACTTTTCATTTAAATGCATTGAACCATTTTCTAGAAATTTCAATATACATTGTATATATTTGTGTCTTTATTAGTGCATAGATTTTGTTTTTCATTGTCATATTTTTATATATTAATATAAACATTGTTACTATTTCATATATTCAGGAATTCTAAAATTTCTTTGTATCCTTACCACTTTCAGGCATCAATGCTCAACATTTGCCAGCAATGCCTTAACACTTCAACCTGTGTATTATACCCATTTCACAGATCAAAAGAGTTTTGCCAAACCATTTAGATAATGCTTTCCTAAACTCAGGAAAGAAACCAAATGATTTCCCCGGAATTATCATGTAATCTTAATGGGTCCACAATCGCCTCACCCATACCCAACCTCCATCCCATTTCTCATTATGGCACCTACCCTAGTGTTGTCATGGTGACGATGGTATACCAGAATGCTGCAGGGATGCTGGTAAACTTGCTGGCCGAAGACCCCTTCTCTGCGTAGAACATAACTGTAGCGAAGATGATGATAGCCATGGTGAGCGAGAAAAGCAAGAAGCCCAATTCTGAGGCACAACTCTTCAGTGTGTACCCCAGGATGCGCAGGCCTTGAGAGTGGCGGGAAAATTTAAAAATCCTGAACACCCGGAAGACTCGGAGCGTGACAAAGGCTCCGCTCACGTCCTCATTGTCTGTCATCACCAGCCCAATGTAATAAGGCAGGATGGCCACCACGTCGATGATACTCATGACACTACGCACAAAACGGTAACGACTAGGCGCTGCAGCCAGGCGAAGCAAATACTCAACCGTGAAGATCATGACGCAGGCCGTGTCCAAGCAGAAGAAGGCCACCGCATACCGCTCTCCACAGGGCAGTTCTTTAATGTGACCTGGGCTTGATCCGCAGGGCACTGTTTCCACCACATTCGCGATGACAGAGACGGCAATGAAAAACCCCGTGACATAGTAGAACACCAGGGCCATCGTGCTGGTGTGGGGGTTCTCGAAGGCCCGCCAGACCCTCTGCCTTGCAGTCATGGTGGGCAAGGCGCTCTCTCCAGTGGTGTCGGTGTCCGCGTCGTCCTGTAGGCGCTCGGCGTTCTCCCGCCTGCGATCCTTGTACTCCTCGTAACAGCAGTCGCCGATGATTTCCGGGATGAGGCCAAAGAAGGCCAGTTCTTCATCGTAAGCAGAGATGCACTCGTGGCGAGGATAGTGGAGCTTCCCAGTGCGGTAGAAATTCAGGATGTGGCGGAAGATGTCTGGGTCACGGTCAAAGAAATACTGCTGAGTCTCTGGGTGGTAGAAAAAGTCCCTCTCAGAACTGCCCAGTAGAGTGTCTGGGTAACGTTCCAGGGTGTCCTGCCACGTCTGGAAGCGGGTTCCACTCACATTCAGCACAATGAGAGCATCTTGGGTCCTTTTCCTCTCCTGCCTCGGGGGAGCCGGCATAGGCCCCGAGGCCACAGGCATCCACCCGATGGCCGCTGCCCTTGCAAAAGGCAGCCACGCTGCTACCCCCGCCGCCATGGCTCCTTGAAGTGGAAGGAAGAAGGGTGACGAGGCGTCTACAATGGGTCAACCGAAGCAGCCACAACTCACCCACTTCCTCCAGTCAAGCAAAGTACTAGTGAGAAACGTGGTCCAGAGGTGTCACTCTTATTCCGAGATAGGGCTTCTGGTAAAGTCACAGTTCTCAGAAGGGCAAGTTTCCCTCCAAGACAGGTGTTTGGAGTAATGACAACAAAATACAACGTCTTAACAATCGCCCCCAACAGAACCTAGCCAAACCGCTTCCAGCAGGTGGGCCAGGCCACCCTCTGGCACAAATAAGCACACAGGTGCAGTCGTTTCTTCAAACAGGTGTCTTTGATTTCTCCCCTGGCACAGTCTGGATAATATGGGGTCAGTATGTGGAGTGTAGGATAGAGAAGACGAACGAGAGTCACCCAATAGAATTATTTCGACGAATTAGGGAATCCTTCCACCTACCCTTCCCACTCTTTCAAACCTTCCTTTCCAAGTAGCCCTTCCCGCCAAAGGAGTCTCAACAAGGCGACCTGTTGTTGTAGCTCAGGAGATACGGTCACAGCCGCTGCCCCACGTCTCTCTTTGGGGGTCCAGCTGCTGCTGCCTCTACTCCTCGGGCTGTATTTGCAGAGATGGAGGTGATGTGCAGTGGGTACGGTGGGGGGCGTTAATACAGATCCTCCTCCCCCACGTCTACAAACACCCTCTGTGTCTGCCAAAAGCGTTCGCCCAGTCGCCCCTTCACTCTCTTTTCAAGTTCAGCTCAGGTGCAGTGTGACTGTTACAGAGCCCAGGAGCTGGCAGCCGCCGCCGCCGTGGCGGCAGCAGCATCTGCTTCCGCGCAGAACGCGCCGCGCCCGCAGTACATACCTGGCCAAGCGCGCGCCGGGGCTGAGTTGCATAGAGACTTTCTCCTCGCCGTGCACCCGGAAAGGGAAGAGGAGAGAAAGCAGCTCGCGAGCAGCCGAATCCGATGCGCCGAGGGAGCATAAATAAAGCTCAAGCGAGCTTTTCTCCCCCTTCCCCCATCCCTCCGTTCCTCCCTCCTCCTTTTCACCTTCCAAAAGCCAGGCGCAGGCGAGCAGAGCAGCAGCAACAAGTTCAAAAGGTGCGGGGGAGGCGAGAACGGAGGGGACTCGCTCCTGCCAACTTACTGCGGGGCCACTGTCGCGGGGACCTGGCCAGCGCGGTGCGGGGCGGCGGGGCGGCGGGGCTGCGGGGCTGCCGGGCGGGCGGCGGCGGCGCGGCGGGGCCGGGGCCGGGGCCGGCACGGGCTCTGGTCCGAGCGCGGAGGCAGAAGGCGCTCGGCAGCGCGGGGGCGCGGGAGGGCTGCTAGCTGCTTCCCCGCCAGTGGGTGGTCCTGCATCTCCCCTGGCTCCCCGCGCTGCTCTGCTAGTGCAATCAATAAATAACGAGAAAATAAATAAATAACCGCGCGCACGCCCCGCCACGCAGGTTAGGAAAGGCGTCTCCTGCCTTTCCCTCGGCTTGACCTTTCTCCGCCCCCGCCCCCTCGGACTCCTCTCGCTCCACCCCAGCCACCCACCAGCCCCGGCGCAAAATGTCACCGAGGGAGAGCATCCAGGTGGATCTGCCGGGGAGGAAAGCGAGCCTCGGATGAACAAAGGGAAGCTTCACGCGCTGGGCTGCGGTGGTTTGGTGGAGGAGAGGAGAAAGGGGACCGTGCCTTGCTTCTGCCTCCCGAGTCCCGGTTCAAGGCGAGCGTGGGAAAATGGGGGGAAAGAGAGCGAGAGAAGCTGGGAAGGAGAGTGAGCGGAGCGGAATGCGCAGGAATTGGTTGTCTTCTGGGGGCGACTGGAAGGCAAGACCTGCAGAGCCCCGACGCGGAATTTTTAAGTGCATTTCCTCTTTCTCTTTTTATTTATTTTCCAAACCAGATTGTTAAACGTTGCAGGGATTAATATGCCATCTGTCCAACTTGCCAAAAAATCAGAGAGTCTCCTCGGTGGAGGTCTTGACACAACTCCTTTTCCCGTCCTTTAGAATAACAGAGGGATGTGGAGCCCTTTTCTAAATGTCATCGTCAAGGGGCGTGCGTCTCTGAAAGTTTGCGTCCCCTTCATCCTCTCTGCGCATCACTGCGCATATTTAAAATAGTTAAAGTAGTTAAAGATGTTCGCATGAGGGGTAACTGAGGTGGAGAGACACAGGAAAATTGTCGCGACCAACCGTTTTGTTTTTCGCGTACCCCGCCCCCGAGTCATTACGAATCATCCTTAAAACCAAACATAACATATACAGCCACTAGATGGCGTGGATGGCGAGAAGTTAAATCTGCTCCTAAGGGTTGGATGCTTTAGGAAGGTGAAGTATCAAAATTAACTGATCCAACAGAGACTCACATCACATAAACAGCCTCAAACCCCTTCGCTGCCACCCACCTTTTTATTGTTTATATGAGATTTAATACTTAGGCTTGAGTCTGCATTTGGATAGTTGTGGGATGAGAAGTGGAGAGTTTCCTTTTGAAATTCCTTTGAAAATTAAATCTAGATTACTGAATCATCATCATCATAGTAATTAAGATCTTTGGCAATAGTGAGGCTTCATCTATATTGATTAAGAATAGTAGCCTAATTTCTACCTAAAAATTGTTTTTCATGGCTTGGTTTGACTGCCCTTGGTTTGTAAAATAAGTGGATTGTGTGTTGTACTGTACAGAAATTGACTTTTAAGCCCTAGAGATCATAGGCATGAGTGTCAACCTTGAAAATTTGAAATGGGATATGTCAAAGAAAATACATAAACTAAAAAATGAGTATAGAAAATAACCAGAGAATTTAAAATATCCTTATCATGTACAGGATTTTCTGTAGCTATACAAAGGTAATTTTTTGTTTGTTTACAGAATAGAGATTTAAGGAATACTGTGTTTAGTAATGAAGTCAGAGCTAATGCACCGTGTAAGTTTGAGGACATGGAACTGAAGACACCTGCTCTTTATCTATTTGTTTAAGTGAAAGATGCTTCTTAATCAATCTATGTAGCCTGCATACCTGAAAACAAACACACAAGCATGTTACCTGGAAAATGGAAATGAGGGGCTTACTACCAATTAATATAAGAAAACCAACTCCTCCTTAGTCCAGACAGTAAGGTGGCACTATGACAGGTGCTGGGTATGGAATCCAGAGGGTGGAGAGCCATGAATATTTAATCAATGCCAATAATGGCATGCTTTCCTGTAAAGATGAGGCGAGGAACCTAAATAGAGCCTTTAAAACTGTGTAGGAAACTGAATACTTACAAATGGAAAAGTAGGAGTTTAACTTCACAAAAGCCCCAAAGAAGCAAGAACATAATTTGTACAGTTTTTAAGAAGGTATTGGGATCTGCCCTCCCCCATCTTCAACAAGCTTCTTGATATAGTGGAAAGAATGTGGGCTGAGAACTTAAACACATCTAAATTCAAAATCTTGCTTAAGAAATTACTTACTGGCTTTGTTTCATTTGGCAAATTACTTACCTTCTATGATTAGAAATTGTAGATAATGAAATTTAACTTTTCAGGCCTGTTGTGAAGATGAAACAGGATCATACTTCTGAACACCAGTGAAATAGCACATGGAGTGAACTCAATATTGGTTCTTTCTTATTGTAATGCATAATGCTAATGCAATTCATTTTATCCAGCCCGTATTTGGAATTCCCTTAGATACTTTTGCATAGTTATGTGTTGCTTAATGACAGGGATATGTTCTGAGAAATTTGTCTTTAGGAGATTTCATCACTGTCTGAATATCATAGAGTGTACTTACACAAACTTAGGTGGTATAGCCTACTACACACCTATGCTATATGGTACAGCCTCTTGCTCTTAGACTACAAACCTGTACATCATGTTACTGTACTGAATAAGAAAGCAATTTTTAACACAGTGGCAAGTATTTGAATCTCTAAACATATCTATACACAGAAAAGTTGCAGTAAAAATATAGTATAAAAGATTTTTAAGAACGGTACACCTTTATTTGGCACTTACTCTGAATGGAGCTTACGGAACTGGAAGTTTCTCTGGGTGAGTCAGTGAGTAAGTGGTGAATGAATGTGAAGGTATAGGACATTACTGTACCCTTCCGTAGACTTTATAAACACTATATTTAGACTATGCTAAATTTATTTTTAAAATCGTATTGTTCCTTCAATATTAAATTAACCTTAACTTACTATGACTTTTTTTACTTTAAAAACTTCAATTTGTAACTTTTTGACTCTTTTGTAATAACACTTAGCTTAAAACACAACACGTTATACAGCTGTACAAAAATATTTTCTTTATATTCTTATTCTGCAAGGTTTTTTTTCTATTTTTGTACCTTTTTTTTTTTTTTTTTTTTGTTTTTGAGACAGAGTGTCACCCAGGCTGGAATGCAGTGGCTTGATCTCAGATCGCTGCAAGCTCCACCTCCCAGGTTCAGGCCATTCTCCTGCCTCAGCCTCCCAAGTAGCTGGGACTCAGGCACCCGCCACCACACCCAGCTTAATTTTTTGTATTTTCAGTAGAGATGGGGTTTCACCGTGTTAGCCAGAACGATCTCCATCTTGACCTCGTGATCCGCCTGCCTCGGCCTCCCAAAGTACTGAGTATTTTTGTACTTTTTAAAAACTTTTTAAATGTTTTGTTAAAAACTAGGACACAATTACATTAGCACAGACCTACACAGGGGCAGGATTATCAGTATTACTATTTTCCGTATCCACATCTTTTCCTACTGAATGTTCTTCATTCTGTCTGCAGAGACAGTAACACCCGTGGAACTTTCATCTCCTATCATACCAATGCCGCCTTCTTGAATACCTCTTGAAAGAGCCTGCTTCAGGCTGTTTAACAGTTAGCTTTCTTTTGTAAGTAGAAAGAGTACACTCAAAAATAATGATTAAAAGTATAGTAAATATATAAACCAGTAACATCGTTGTTTATTATCATGATCAAGTGTTATGTACTGTACATAATTGTATGTGCTATATTTTTGCAGGACTGGCAGCACACCAGCATCCTCACAAACACCTGAGTAATGCATTAGGCAAGGACATTACAATGGCTTTGCATTACTAGGCGACAGGAATTTTTCAACTCCCTTATAATCTTTTTGTTTTTTCCTTTCCAACTTTTATTTTAGGTTCAAGGGGTCCATGTGCAGGTTTGTTACATGGGTAAGTTGTGTGCTTTAGGGGTCTGGTGTAAAGATAATTTTGTCATGCAGGTAATCAGCATAATACTCAATAGTCCCCTCCTTCTACCCTCCACCCTCAAGCAAGCCCCGGTGTCCACTGTTTCCTTCTTCGTGTTTGTATGTGCTCAATGTTTAGCTCCCACTTTGCAGGGAGAACATGTGGTATTTGTTTTTCTGTTTCTATGTCAATTCACTTAGGATAATGGTCTCCAGCTGCATCCATGTGGCTGCAAAGGACATGATTTGTTTTTTTTTGTTTCTTTTATTGGCTGCACAATATTCCATACTACATATGTGCTACATTTTCTTTATCTAGTCCACTGTTGATGGGCATCTAGGTTGGTTTCATGTCTTTGATGTTATGAATGGTGCTGTGATGAACATACATGTGCAAGTGTCTCTATGGTAGAACAGTTTCTATTCCTTTGGGTATGTAACCAGTAATGAGATTGCTGGGTTGAATGGTAGTTCTGTTTGAAGTTCTTTGAGAAGTCTCCAGACTGCTTTCCACAGTGACCACGGCAATCAGACAAGAGAAAGAAATAAAAGGGATCTAAATAGAAAGAGAGGAAATTAAACTACTTCTCTTTGAAGACTATATGATTCCATACCTAGAAAACCCCATAGTCTCTGCCCAAATGCTCCTGTCTCTGTGAACAACTTCAGCAAAGTTTCGGGATACAAAATCAATGTACAAAAGTTAGTAGCATTTCTACGCATCAGTAACATCCAAGCTGAGAGTGAAATGAAGAACACAATTCCATTCACAATAGTCCATTATAATCTTCTGGAACCACTGTGTGTATGTGATCCATCATTGACTGAAATGTCATTATTTGCTATATGTCTGTCTGTGTTTACTCTTCCCTCTGAATTCAAAAATCCCCTTGTTCTGATATTCAGATGATACTGATATTTTAGTCTTCTTTCATGCATTGAAATGCTCTATGAAAAGTAGGCATACAAATTCTAGAAGAGCACTGTACATATCTCCCTTGCTTAGGGATTCTTATCTTTACTCTTCTCATTTTATGTACTCTGTTTGGTTGATTACAAGGAAAACAAACTCAGCAAGATCAAACTTGAATGCATCATCTCTCTCTTCCAATCATCTACTCCCTCTTTTCTCTTTTGATTAGTGAAGTCCCACAAAGAAACCTGGTGGTCATCCTGTTCTTTACAACTTCCCCCCCAGCAAACACCCAGACATAGCCAGTGACCCAGTAGGTCTTATATATTCCACCCTCGTTACCATCTATCTATCCTTACACTGCACCTGGAGTGAATTAAACAAAAATCCTATTTTGAGATAATTATAAATTCACATGCAATTGTGAGAAATAATAGAGATTCCTTATGTCTATCACCTAGTTTTCCCCAAAGGTAACAGCTTGCGTATTATAGTATAGAATCACATACTGGAAATTGACATTGATACTCTGTTAGTCTATTCAAACTACTATAAAATTACCATAAACTCGGTGTCTTATAAACAACAGAAATTTATTTCTCACAGTTCTGAAGGGTGGAGAATCCAAAGTAAAGAAGCCAGTAAATTCAGTGCTTGCTGAGGGCCTGCTTTATGATTCAGTCTCTGTGGGAGGGTAGGAGCCTGCTTTCTAGAAGCACCAGTAACAAACTCAAATGGGTTTAACATGGAGCAACCCCCCTTCCAATTTTTGTAATTTTTCCAGTTCCCTGACTTTACTGAGTCTCTGCTCACCAGCCCTGCATTCCTTCATTCTTCCTTTAAAATGCCTGGTGACCTCTGTACAAATTGATCTCCACTTTTACCTAGTGTGCTTCCAGCTTTGACAGGTTTTTCTTTGACAGTAGTGATATTTCATTGTGGTTTTAATTTGCATTCCTCTAATGGCTAATTTTGTTGAACATATTTTTATGCTCGTATTTGCCATCTGCATATACTCTTCAGTAAAATGTGTTACCCTTTTGCCCATTTTATTTTGATTGTTTTGTTTTATACTGTTGACTTTTGAGAGCTCCTTATATATTCTAAATAATTGCGCTGTGTCACATATGTTGTTTGCAGATACTTTCTCCTAGTCTGGAACCTGTCTTTTCATCCTTTTTACAGGGGCTTTTGCAAAACAAAATTTTTTCATCCTTATATGCTCCAATTTAGAAATTTTTTATTTTACAAATCATGCTATTGGTGTGAAGTCTAAGAACTCTTCCTAGTCCCAAGACTCGAAGATTTTCTCTGCTTTTTTCTAAATATTTTATAGTTTTACATTTTAAAATTAAGTTTATGATCTATTTTGAGTTAATTTTTTTATAAACAAAATTCTTTCCTGGAGTTTTAGTAGGTATTATATTATACCTATAAATCAATTTGGAAATTGACCTTGATAATCTTTCTGTTGAGTCTTTTAATCTGTGAACATGGTATGTTTCTTCATTTATTTGGTTTTTTAAAATTATTTTATCAGCATTTTGTAACTTTCAGGATGCTATATATGTTTTTATTAGGCTTATGCCTAAATGTTGTATTACCTTTGGAGCAGTTATAAATAGTATTGTGTTTTTTCAAATTTCAAATTCCGTCTGTTCATTGTTAGCATATAGAAATGCAATTTGTTTTTGTGTATCGATCTTGTATCCTGCAATTTTGTTGTACTTATTAATTCATGAGTTTTCTATGTACACAATTGTATCACCTGCAAATAGGGTCAGTTTTCTTTCTTTGCAATGTGTATACCATTTATTTAGAGTGTTATGTTTTAATGAACTCATAATCATATCATCACCCCTTTTAATAGCCTTCCTTTTTTTCCCTAAATTAATCCTTAGAAGGGAATATAGACTGTTCAGGATCTCTGTTTCCTCTACTCTGTAAATCTCATCTCATATTTTAACATTAACTTACTTCACAGTCTGGCTCAGCTGTTTTTAGTTTGCAAAATTTAATGTGTTTTACCTTGATCTTGGGTCTTGGTATATGCATCCTTTCCCCCATAGTTATCAGCTACTCAGCTCAAGATTCACATCCTCCAGGAACCATTGCCTCACCTCTTCAAAATGATGTCCAACTTAACTGCTTCGTCAGAGTCTGTAACAGCTCAAATGAGACCTGTTTGTGTCATTCTGTTTCTTAGCCACTGCACTGTAACTTCCTTGAGAGAAGGCACTGGCCTTTTAGCTCTTGGTCCTAAGTATCTGTTATCATGCTTGGCACATAGTAGAAATACAGTGAAGGTTTGCTGAATGAGTGAATAAATAATTAGATGTTAATATATACCTTTTTTCCATTAGAGATTATTAATCTAACTCTCTAAAATGTTCATAAAGAATCAACCTGATTTACTACCAAGATGTTCAGTGGATAAAAAAAATTTACCGGAGGCCGGGCGCAGTGGCTCAAGCCTGTAATCCCAGCACTTTGGGAGGCCAAGACGGGCGGATCACGAGGTCAGGAGATCGAGACCATCCTGGCTAACACGGTGAAACCCCGTCTCTACTAAAAAATACAAAAAAAACCTAGCCGGGCGAGGTGGCGGGCGTCTGTAGTCCCAGCTACTCGGGAGGCTGAGGCAGGAGAATGGCGTGAACCCGGGAGGCGGAGCTTGCAGTGAGCTGAGATCCGGCCACTGCACTCCAGTCTGGGGGACAAAGCGAGACTCTGTCTCAACAACAACAAAAAAAAATTTACCTTAGCAATAAGCCACACTTGTACAACTCTGTAAAAAGTACTTTCTCAATGTATTTACTATAGTTAATTCTCAAAAAGACTTTGTGAGATGTGTATTATTCCAATGTTTATTTTTCCCAAAGGGAAACAAAGCTCAAGGAGGTTAAATGATTTTCCAGGATTGTATTATACAACTAAGTGGCTGAAGCTGACTCACTGCCAGGACTTCCGACCCTAAAGTATATATTATTTTAGCTCCATAATTACATCAACAGACATCTACAATAGTAAAGTCTGCATACCAATTTGTTTTTCCCAATACTAGTGATAAATTTGCACAGATAGCTGTATACTCTCTTACTTGTCCCCGGGGTATCTCTCTGAGGTCTTTGACAGGGCAGGAAATATGTCTGTGGTCATAGGGAAGGAGAGCACCACATCTACTCCTCCCATATTTTAACCAGTTATACCAACTTCCCAGAAGGATGGATTTAAAGATCTAGATGATCTATTTTAAATAAGATAACTTTAGTATATCTGACTAGAATATACTAGTATATGTATATAGTATATAGAATAAACTAGAATATGACTAGTATATCTGACTTAAACTCTTTCCAGATAACTCATTTTTTTAGTCTCTAATAGATAATTTTTAACATAGTATCATCTTAATTTTAAAAAATAGTAGTTCCGAATTAAAAAAGAAATTCAATCAACATGTAAAATGAGCAAAACCTTTGACCAATCATTGAGTTATGTACATTAACTTTTGACTGAAGTCTAGCAGCTTCAAATTTTTATGTATTAATTTTTTTCATAAAACACTATATTTGTTTATATTGTGAACTACCAAAGAAAAAACTACTAAGGAAAAATACCAAAATATTTGATCATGGATTGTAAACATTTTATAAAAACTATGACTATGTAGAAAAAATATGTAGTATATTTTTAATTTCCTTTCTGGGTTCCATACTATTTTGAGTTTGGCAGAGGGGCTTTATCCTGTGGTAATTTTTTTTTTGTACTCTTTATTCATTGGAAAATATACACAGCTGTCTGTTTTGTTTGTTTGTTTTTAACCTTTGTTCCCTGGGGAAACAAAATCTGATATACTAGCAAGATAACGGGTACATATAAAAGTCACAGCATAGCTAAGGCTAAATACTTAAAACATATTTGAGTTTTCAAAAACTTCACAGTATCCCTAGGATATGGTCTTCAGGGAAAGGGCAGTGACCCTGTGTCTTTCTTTAGACTATTATTAAAAAGACAAGCTGGCAACCTGAGCTCAACTTCTTTTTTCCCATTTATTAATACCGTCAAAGTCTTTTGCAAAGTCCTCTTCAAAAGATCTTCCCCTTTTCAAGTTTTAGACCTTGAAGAGTTCCTATTAAAAATAACCCATTTACAGGGACTTTATTCTTCATATACAGAGAGTCTTAAATATATTTTATATAATGAAATGGACTAAATTCTCAAAGTTCCCATAATGCTATTCTGAGAATCTGTCACAATCTATGTGATTGGAACTCTGTTAAGACTAGCAAATTTGCAAATAGGTATCCAAAATCTAACCATCATATTACAGTCTCGATTCTGCCTCATGAGATGGCTGTTGTTATGAAGGAACTCAGTGGTTCTTTTAATATAAAGAATATTTGTGTTGAGAAGGTAGACCTCATGTTAACTGTTCTTGCCACCCAAAACAGAGGGCACAGTGAAACTTTGGAAGGTGTTGGATATGTCTGTTACCTTGATTGTGGTAATGGGCCAAACTCATCAAATTGTGCATATTACATATGTGCAGGTTTTGTACATCAACCATACCTTAATAAATCTGGTAAAAATAATAATTTTGTTATTAAAATATTCTTGGTATCATGAATGCTGACACACTTGTGCCTATGACTTAAGAATTCAGGGGGCAAATTAGAAGGAACACATCAGTTTCTAACTGATTATTATTGATCACTCACAGTGTGCAAGGCACCCAGTTGAATAGTGGAATGACCCGAGTTTTCAAGATCAACCTGCCCTGATGGAGCTTGACATCTGTGGGAAAACAAATGAGAGAAAGAGAGAACATGGAAATCTCTTTTAATACAAAAGTAATCTTGCTTATGAGTTTCATTTCAGAATCTGTTCCCTAAGTGTTTCATTCTCCAAGAGACTGTTTATTTGTCAGAAATGGGAAAAAGGAAAAATAAGTAGGAACATATAAATTTGCTTGTTGGACTCATTATCATATTTATAACTTTGGGATTAATTGCTATGGAAAAATTCCAGTGCCATAAACTGAGAATTGTGACTGCAAATGAGAATGAAGCAGCAAGGGTTCTGAAGAAACAAAAGTCTTATTTTTCTAAAACTGGAGAAGAGCAAATTCTTGCATATGGTACTAACAATGGCGAAAAAGATAAATTACTTCCAAATCATTTATGGCCATTGAAAACCTGAAAGAAGTCTTACAAGGTTTTCATCATTTCAGAAGCCACAGTCTGCGAGAAAACTGGCGATTAATTTGCCTGTTTACTTTCTTTAAAACCACTTGATATGCTCTAGCAAGCCACTTTGATACACAAAGTATATTCATTATTTTTATACACCATTTTGCGGTCGGTTTTAATAAACCATTCAAAGTAGTAGAGTTTAAGGAAAAGCAAAACAATAGAATTCTTAAAATTATTTAGTTAAAAGAAGATCCCTTAATTACCCCACTTTTAGAAAATGATAATATGTAATTTTTTTGTTTATGGCTTAGCCTGCATTTGGATTTTAATTTAAACAAATAAAATTATTTAATAGAGGGTTATTAAGCAGGTTTTACATTGCAGCTGTTCCAGTCCCTCAGGTAAATACTCATTGAGAGAGCTTATTAAAGTTTGTTCTACTTATTTATGTTTAAATTCTTATTCTTTTTCCCTTATGTGAAACCTTTGTGGGGGCAGAACTCCAACTGATTTTAAACAGAGTTCCATGCAGAAGGATCTGTGGAGACCAACAGACCTGGAATGCTTGTTAAGTAATTGCCTTTGATGTTCTTGATCTATATGTGTCTCATTTTCAATAGCATTTTTTTGAAATATAAGTTTTTCTCTGAATAAAGACATTTGGAAAGTATAGCTTTTTTATCCTAGCAAAGGATTGCATAGTCAAAAGGGGATAGAAAAAATAACAAATATTTTAAACATTTAAAAAATATTTTACAATAAACATATTTAAAACATGTAAAATATGAAAAAAGACGGTGGGGCGTGGTGGCTCACGCCTGTAATCCCAGCACTTTGGGAGGCCGAGGCAGGCGGGTCACAAGGTCAAGCGAGCGAGACCATCCTGGCCAACAAAGTGAAACCCCAACTCTACGAAAAATACAAAAATTAGTCGGGCACGATGGCATGTGCCTGTAATCTCAGCTGCTCAGGAGACTAAGGCAGGAGAATCACTTGAACCTGGGAGGCGGAGGTTGCAGTGAGACGAGATTGTGCCACTGCATTCCAGCCTGGCAACAAAGTGAAACTGTGTCTCAAAAAAAAAAAAAAAGAAAAAGAAAAAAGACATGGACACTGTATGATGTGAGGTGAAAATACTGTAGACAAAGCAAGTATTGCTTGCATAGTGAAAGAAATGGCAAAGTTAGAGGAGAAAGGAATTAAAAGATATATTCCAACCCTGATCCAACTTCCTCTTTGACTGTTTATTTCTCTAACCAATTTATAGAGAAAATTTTAAAAAATTCTTAATTTTATTACAGCTACATGCAGGAGAAATCTAAATAAGAAGAAACTAAGAGAAAAAAAAGACTTCTCCGACTGAAGGATTCAATAGAAAAGTAAATGAAATGTGCGTGAGATGACTTGTGAGAGAAAATGTTGCTATGCATGATGATCTGAATGTTGGGTATGGAAGGCTAAGATGAAAAAGATAAGTGACAGGTGTTGAGCCCAGTGACTGGAAGAGTAATTATAACAAACAGCAAGTAGAAGGAAAATGTATTTAGGGAAAAAGATGGCTATCTTTCATACTGGTGTGTTAAGATAGCTGTTGTAGTAGGCTCTAAATGCAGGAAGGAGGTAGAAGGGTTTAATGAAAGACTTGAGCTTACAGTCCTAGATCTTATGGAAATTTGCTCTTTGATATTAAACCTTTAGAAATTAGTATCTTGTTCTACATCCTCAATTTCACTTCCAGTTCTCTTAGATGCAGTAAGCTTATCTTGGCAGGGTAGGGGTTGGGGAGTGCTTTGAACTTATGTTTGATATCAACAGCAATAATACATTTGTGACTTCTCTCTCCCTAACTGAGAAACACATTCTCATCAAAATAACCAGTGGAATATTTCTTTAAAGAATGTAACAATAATTTAAAATTTTTGTTGTTATATATTAGGACCATGGAGACTAGAAACAAATATGCTATATATAGTCTTTTAAATCCTACATATATAAGTAAATATATACATGTAAATATATATCTACATCTATATTAACTTTCCAAATATACACCCACTACTGCCTCTCTTCATTTAGCCTCAAATACTCTGCCAGCCACCGCTACCACTGTTTCATCCCTGTGTAGACACCCTCCTCTCACTGCCCCAAGATCCACAATTCTACCTTGGTTCTCCCTCTGTTTGGATGCCCTCCCACCTACTGGGCTCTGACACAACATGCTGGGGTGCCTCCCGATAGTGATGCCTGCCTCATCATCATCCTACTTGGATTCCAGCGTCCTGTGCTGGTCTGCTCCTACTCTGGATTTTCTGCTTACCAGACTCGGCTCTAACACCCTGCTTCAGGCCATGACAGCTCAACCTACCTCCTTTCTACTTGACACCTTGACACATATTTGCATATGGTACTAACAATGACAAAGAAGAAAATTACTTAATGATATTCAGAGTGAATTATTTAGGAAGAGAATAGGATGGAAAGGGGGATAAGATATAAATACTAAATTAAGTAGAAGTAGGACTTTATGATCCTTTCAAGAGACTTTTCCCAAGTGAGTTCTATTTTTCAAGTTCTATGTAAAAGATATGCAGGAGTAATATGGGAGAGAAGGCTAAATATATTGGCTATTGTACTCCAAAGCAGAAAATACTATGAAATATTTAAGTCTGGGAGCACTGAACACCAGCAGCTGACTTTCCAGGAATCAGAAACGGATTCTTTATAGAGGATTACTTCCTGTGCAAAAAAAAGCAAAAACAAAAACCAAAAACTAATATAGTAGGCCTCAGCCTGCTATCTTTAGAAAGGTGACTTGAGGCCGGGCTTGGTGGCTCACGATTGTAATTTCAGCACTTTGGAGGACCAAGGTGGGTGGATCACTTGAGGCCAGGAGTTTGAGACCAGCCTGGGCAACATGGTAAAACCCCCGTCTCTACTAACAACACAAAAAGTAACTGGGCATGGTGGCACATACCTGTAATCCCAGCTACTTAAGAGACTGAGGTACAAGAATCCCTTGAACCTGGAGGCAGATGTTACAGTGAGCTGAGATCGCGCCACTGCATTCCAGCCTGTGCGACAGACCAAGACTCTGTCTGCTCCCCCAAAAATAAAATAAAGTAAAATATAAAATAGGAAGACTGTTTAAAAGGTTGGCCCTTGGTTGACATCTAGAAACTTGGTTCCCAGTCAACATTTAACTGATAAAGGTGGTTCATTGTGCTTTGTCTGTGCAAACAATATGGCTTATACTTAACATCTACTTTTCTTTTGGGAGTCAGGAATGTTAGTAAATTCTAGGCAGAGGGTACCTGCATGACCAGTCCCCAGCTAGGTCTCTAATGGACTTCACTGGGCAGAAACATAGCACACATCACAGATATTGCTGCATTTTGTTACTGGAAGAGGATACTGTGTGTGACACCTCATGGGAAGAAGAAAACTTAAGAAAATCACATGGATTCCTCCCAACACTGCACCTTTTCCCAGTATGATCCAACTGTGTATCCTTACTACTTTGCTATAATAAATCTTTGTGGTAAGTACACCCAAATGCTGAATCCTGTGAGTCTTTCTAGGAAATCTATGAATATGGGGGTGGTCTTGGAGCTAGCCAACACAGTCCTCAACTGAGTTTTTAAAACTCCAGTTTTACCAAGTTAAGATGAAATTTAAGAGAGAAAGCTGCCCAGAAATGACAGAAGACAGTGTAGGATAAAGCATAGAAGTAAGAACTCAATGTTGAGGAACATGGTGGGATCCACACATAATTTCTTATTTCTGAAGCATTACATTAAAGGAAGGCAGTGTCATAAAATATAAGCAGAAGGCAATGCTCAGAGGTCCTTAAAAAATATTACTTCTTAACACTTTAGGAAGTATTCTTGCTGATGAATAAGTAAGGTTGAGATATTATCAATGGATATTTGGTAAAATAAAAAAATAGGCTTTTATCATTAGTCATTTGAGCAAACTTGTTGGTGCTATTGTTGTAAGTAATTAATACACTGGAAATTCATTTACCGTGGAGCTATCTGGTATTCCACATTTTTAGATGCTGAATCATATCAAAGTGCTTTTCAACTTAATAGTTGCAATAGACTATGACATATTTTATCCTATTTATAAATTTTGATAATATGAGAAGAGGTAAATTCATAGGTGATGGATTAATATTTTTTTATGTCAAGAATTTCCCGTAGGAGATAATTTCAAAGTGATATATTACTAAGCACAATTTAACATCAACCATAGAGTGTTTCTAATGTTTAAACTGTAAATGTTATCACTTGACAAATTTTAAGGAACTTATATCTAATGATTTGAATACAATAAAATAAAAAATATCTTAATAGAATGTTATATCATTTCATAAATATTTCTTTTTGTCCAAGATATCATTTTCCTAAATGAGATGATGTTTTACATGTCTTAATAATTTTTTTTAGAAAATGTAATCCACATAATTTTATCTGAATTTATTGAGCCCAGTGATTATAAATAACACTAATTAATAGTTTTGTTAATGTTTAGGATATACATGAATCCTTTGTGGGAAGTTTCCATGATTTATCACAGATAAATTTATATTATGGAAATATAAAATGGCTAATAATATCATACTCAGTGACTTTTCACTCAATAATTTTTCTCATGCTGATTTTTATTTCCTCTGACTATTGAGTTAATTTGTCTTCTTGTCAGTCATACTTTGAATGAGCTATGCCTCACAATGCAGAGTAAATAGTCAACATTTTTTATAGTTATGGAATTTTCCCCTAATGCCTTACGTGTTGCTTGGAAAAGATGTGCTTCACTGCAGGTCAGTAAAATGGAAAAATACATGACTGAATCTGAATCTTTGGATTTATAATGTCTGCAAGGACCTTTTCATTTAGGAGAAAACATTAAGAAAGACACGACCTACCTTGCAACCAATATTATGGATAAAATCACGAAGGTAGTTGCTTTAGAGAAAGTAATATAGCACTTTTTGAATCAAAATTGCAAATATTATATGATATTTAAAAAACAGATGAAAATACATTTTGGGGATGTTAAATCAATTCCTGTATTTCAGGTACTAGTAAAATGTGACACAAATAAGACAACTAAATAAAAAACTTCTACACACTTAACAATGATGTTGAAGGTTAACATAAGATAGCATATATTTGAAATTAAACATTAATTGAATGTGAAAGTAATGTATGTTAGATTTTAAGATTCTTGTAGTTTTAAATATACATTTTTTCTAATTTTTATGTATATTAACGTTTTCATAAATTTAGATAACATTCTGACAAATTTCACTTTGCAAAAATTTCGATTGTGTATACTTTTGAAAGCCTTAATTATCCTTTTTTAGTCTTGATTTCTATCTCTCTGTATTAGTTCATTCTAATATTGCTATAAAGAACTACCTGAGACTGAGTATTTGTGAAGAAAAGAGATTTAATTGCCTCACAGTTCTGTAGGCTTAACAGGAAGCATGACTGGGTGGAGGGTGCTCAGGAAACTTACAATCATGACAGAAGCCAATTGGAAGCAAGCACAACTTACCATAGCAGAGCAGGAGAGAGAGAGTGAAGACGGAAGTGCCACACACATTTAAACCATTGGATCTCATGAGAACACACTCACTATCAAGAGAACAGCAAGGGGGACATCCACTTTTATGATTCAGTCACCTGCTACCATGCCCCTCTTCATATTTGACACATGAGATTTGAGCAGGAACATAAATCCAAACCATATCATTGTGCCCCTGGCCCCTCCCAAATCTCATGTCCCTCTCCCATTGCCAAATACAGTTGTCCCTTCTCAAGAGTCCCCCAGTATTAACTCATTTCAGCATTAACTCAAAAGTCTACACTCCAAAGTCTCAGCTAAGACTTTGGTGCCAGATAAGTCCCTTTCACCTATGAACCTGTAAGGTCAAAAACAAGTTATTATAATTATTTCCAAGATACACTGGGTTTACAGGCATTGGATAAATGCCATTTTAAATGGGAGAAATTGAGCAAAATGAAGGGGCTAACAGACCCCATGCAAGTCTGAAACCCAGCTGGGCAGTCATTATATCTTAAAGTTCCAAAATGATGTCTTGACTCCATGGCTGAGATCTAGGGCATGATGATGTAAGGGATGGGCTACCAAGGCCTTGGGCAGCTCGTCCTCTGTGACTCTGCAGGGTACACCCCCACATGGCTACTTTCAAGAGGTAGCATTGAGGTTCTGCAGCTTTTCCAGGTACACAATGCAAGCTATTGGTGAATCTACCATTCTGGGGTCTGGAAGACAATGGTCCTCTTCTCACAGCTCCACAAGGCAGTGCCCCAGTAGGGGATCTGTGTGGGACTCCAACTCCACATTTCCCATCTGCACTGCCCTAATAGAGGTACTCCATGAGGGCTGAACCCCTGCAGCAGACTTTTACGTGGACATCCAGGGATTTCTATACATCCTCTGAAATCTAGGAGGAGGTTACCAAACCTCGATTCTTGCCTTCTGTGTACCTACAGGCCCGTCACCATGTGGAAGCTGCCAAGACTTGGGGCTTGCACCCTCTGAAGCCATGACCTGAGATATACCTTGGCCCTTTTAGCTATGGCTGGAGCTGGGGTGACTGGGGTGCAGGGCACCATGTCTCAAGGCTACAAAGAATAGCAGGTCCCTGGGTCTGGCCCAAGGAACAATTTTTCTCTCCTAAGTCTTCAGACCTGTGATGGGTGGAGCTACTGCAAAGATCTCTGAAATGCCCTACAGACATTTTCCCCATTGTCTTGGTCATTAGCATTCAGCTCCTCTTTACTTATGTAAATTTCTGCAGCTGGCTGCTTGAATATCTCCCCAGGAAAAAATTTCTTTTTCTACCACATGGTCGGGCTGCAAATTTTTCAAACTTTCATCTGCCTCCCTTTTAAATATAAGTTCTAGTTTTAGGTTATTCCTTTGTTTATGCAAAGGAGCATAGGCTCTTAGAAGCAACCAGGTCTCATCTTGAACACTTTGCTGCTTAGAATTTTTTTTTTGCCAGATACCCTAAATCATCTCTCTCAAGTTTAAAGTTCCACAGATCCCCAAAGCAGGAGTACAATGCTGCCAGTCTCTTTGCTAATGCATAGCAGGAATGACCTTTGCTCCAGTTCCGAATGTGTTCCTCATCTCCGTATGAGAAGGCCTTAGCCTGAATTTCATTGTCCACATCACTATCAACCTTTTTGTCACAACCATTCAACAAGTCTCTAGGAAGTTTCAAACTTTCCCACAACTTCCTGTCTTCTTCTGAGCCCTCCAAAGTGTTCCAACCGCTGCCCATTATGCAGTTCCAAAGTAACTTCCACATTTTCAGGTATCTTTTTAGCAGTACCCCACCTCTGGTACCAGATTTCGAGTTTAGTCTGTTCTCACACTGCTAAAAAGAACTACCTAAGATTGGGTAATTTATGAAGAAAAGAGGTTTGATTGACACAGTTCCACACGCTTAACAGTAAGCATGACTGGGAGGCTTGAGAAAACTTATAAGCGGCCAAACGCAGTGGCTCACGCCTGTAATCCCAGCACTTGGGAGATCAAGGCAGGTGGATCACCCGATGTCAGGAGTTTGAGACCAGCCTGACCAACGTGGAGCAGCCATGTCTCTGCTAAATATACAAAAATTAGCCTGATGTGGTGGTGCATGCCTGTAATCCCAGCTACTTGGCAGGCTGAGGCAGGAGAATCACTTGAACCTGGAAGTGGAGGTTGCGGTGAGCCGAGATAATGCCATTGCACTCCAGCCTGGACAACAAGTGTGAAAGTCTGTCTCAAAAAAAAAAAAGAAAAGAAAAGAAAAAAGAAAACTTACAAGCATGATGCAAGGCGAAGGGGAAGCAAGCACATCTTACCATGGCAGAGCAGGAGAGAGAAAGAGAGACAGAGAGAGAGAGAGAGAGAGAGACAAAGGGGGAAGTACCACACACTTTTAAACCATCAGATCTCATAAGAACTCACTATCACAAGAACAGCAAGGGTGAAATCTGCCCCCATGATCCAGTCATCTCCCATCAGGCCCTTCATTCAATTTGACATGAGATTTGGACAGGGACACAAATCCAAACCATATCAATCTCTCCTTATAAATTCATTGTTTTATGTACTGAGTCCATACTTTGGGCCGAGGTCTGTTCTAAGCACTCATAATAAAAAGCCAACTAAACAGAGTAAGCTTGGCTGTCCTGGAGGACACATTCACATTACAAGGAAATGTTCTATTAATACAGGATGTGTACCTCTTACGAATAATTTCATTTACTTTGTTCAGAATACTATTGCCTTTTAACTACTTCAATACTATATGCCCCAAAACTACAAGTCATTTTCTTTGTTCCATAATGTGGGTGGGAAGTCACAATATACACACATTGGTGAGGAAGTCATGTGATAAGTGCACCTAATTAACAATTGGTAGCAGTTTTCAGGTGGGAGCTTGGGGAGGACTTAGGGCCTAAAGCCTCACCTCCTTTCCATGCAGATCTCTCCATGTGGTTTGGGCTTCCTCACAGTGTGGTGGCTGAGTTCCAAGGGCATGTATCCAGAGCAAGAGCTAGACAGAAACTATGTTGCTTAGATGACTAATCTTGGCTGTCACATAGTGTCACTATCAGTTTATTATTGCTTCAACAAACCCATTCAAGGTCAAAGTGAGGGGGGTTCAACACTACCCTATAATGGCAAAGTGGCAAGATTCTAGAAGATGATGTGAAACTGGAAATTGCAGTCATTTCTGAAAAGTACAATCTATTACAGCTGTAATGTATGGGAAAATATTACCATATTTCTGAGGTATAAGTTTTTGTAATGTTTATAAAATAATGAATGAACAGATACTAAAGATTTGAATTTTTTCAAAATACCCTAGGTCTTATAGCACAAAAATGATCTTTATAGAAGAGGTACAGTTACAGTAACACATCAGGACTCATTACTCAAATACTTATTAATAAACCATGGTATTGTATTAGTCTGTTTTCACACTAGTATAAAGAACTTCCCTGAGACTGGGTAATTTATAAAGGAAAGAGGCTTAATTGAATTACAGTTCCACATGACCAGGGAGGCCTCAGGAAATTTACAATCATGGCAGAAGGGGCAGCAGGCATCTTCTTCACAAGGCGGCAGGGGAGAGAAGAGAGGAGAAATCACCACTTATAAAACCATCAGATCTGGTGAGAACTCACTCACTATCATGAGAACAGCGTGGAGAAAACTGCACCCATGTTCTAATCACCTTCCACCAGGTCCATCCCTCAACACATGGGGATTGTGGGGATTACAATTTGAAATGAGATTTGGGTGGAGACCCAAAGCCAAACCATATCAGGTACAATCAAGTATAAACCTCCATTCCTGTGTTCCATTTCAGTCATTAAAAGGATGTGGTTGCTTAAATGTAATGAAACTCTATATGAGTAATGATTTACTATTAGTAGAAATGGTAACTTGAATAAACTAACCTTATAGACATTATAATAAGAGTTCACAGTCAACGTTAGAATAAATATGAAAGGGCATATATTAATACATTTGACTGTAAGAGTCAACACTAACATTTGTGGGTGGGATTTTAAACTAGGTTTATCTTTTACACATAGACATGAGTAAAGATGCCTATATCCATAAAAATCAAATACTGATCCTGTGTTATACCATAAATATCGTTTGTCAGTGTCTTTTTTTTTTTTTTTTTTTTTTGAGACAGAGTCTCACTCTGTCGCCCAGGCTGGAGTGCAGTGGCGCGATCTCAGCTCACTGCAAGCTCTGCCTCCCGGGTTCACGCCATTCTCCTGCCTCCGCCTCCCGAGCAGCTGGGACTACAGGCGCCCGCCACCTCGCCCGGCTAATTTTTTGTATTTTTAGTAGAGATGGGGTTTCACTGTGGTCTCGATCTCCTGATCTTGTGATCCGCCCGCCTCAGCCTCCCAAAGTGCTGGGATTACAGGCGTGAGCCACTGCGCCCGGCTGTCAGTGTCTTATAACTTGAAGATAACATTATCTAGATTGCAGTTGAGTTAGAATCAATTATTTTTCCTTTCACCATACATTTATTGAGTGTTTATGATCAAGGGAATATGTGTCACAGATTGTCAGACATGGTAGGGACCCTACCACTAAGGCTCCTATAATGTGGTAAAAGTAGCAAAAAATAAGAATGGAACATACGAGCAATATATCATGGGAGCAAGGAGAAGAAATAAATAAATTCTGACCTAGGAGAGAAGATGAAGAAAAATACTTTCATCCGTTAAGACTGAGCGTTAGGATAATAATGAGAGGAACCATTTTTAGATAATGAAGTGGGAAATTTGGAGTGAGGGAAAAAGGGCATTCCTTTCAAAAATAACAGTGTGGCCATTGCATCTATGATAAAAGGGTAAAAGAAGAATTTGAATTTGGATTTCTTCTGTGTTAAGGCATTAAAATTTAGTAGTTACCCTTGTAAGTAAAAATAAACTATTTGTAACAAGGTATAAAGTTACTCTCAAATCTATTAATTTTTCTTCATTCCTATTCTACTATGAACCCTCTTAGGTTTCTAAAATTGGCCTTCCTGCAACAGTTTCTTTTTCCTCCCAGATAAAGTCTGCAGTGCACAATGATATTTTGGAAATTAAAGATATAAAAAAAAGTTTTACTTCACTCCACTAAATCTTTGTTTAAGAGCTCACCATCGCCTGGAGCATAAAGTTACAATATTATCTGCTATGGTCCCACTTTCTTTTTTGCAACTGTGGACCTCCCTCCTCTTCCCCATAACCCCAAAACCACCATTAACATACACATACTGTAATATAGTCATATCACAACATTGCAGATTTTAGTCTTATTTTTGGTTGTTGTCGTCATTTGTTTCTTATTTCTTTGCACACATTGTGGCTGATTCCCTCTGATTTTAATGCCATTCCTCTCCTTTCTCTATCTGGCAACTTCTTATTCATATATATCCTACTCTTTAATTTTTTTCTTCAAAACCTTACATTGTGTGCTTTCTCCCATAGAACCTTATATTTGTATAATCATGTTTATCATATTTTACAGTATGCAAGAATGAAATAGTATTTATCTTTGCACCTCACATGACAGACAGAATAGGTTTTTTCTTCTGACCCTAAGTACAGTACTTTTTACTGCTTCATGCCACATTACCTTTTAAAAACAGGAAAACAGGAGAAGCATTTATCAAGTGACTAAACATAATTTAAAACAAGCCAAATTATGAAAAGGTAATAAAATGTCATCTTAAAAAAACTTTGACTCTATCCATCGTTTTAAAGCCACGTTTATAGGCATAGGTATTAATGAGAGAATGTGGAATTAACTGAATGACCTAAATGGCACTATAAAAATAATTTACTAGTATAAGTTTAACACAAACATTCATTGCTTATATGTGGATTTCTGCTACACAATTAGCTGAGTTACTTAGAATTGGAATTCAGGATGATGAACGGTAATGCTATCTTTTCCAAATTTATTAGACTTGTATGAAACTCTCTGTCTTCAACACTTTGTTGGCATTACTCTTACCCATGAATAGAATACTGCTAGTGAATTTCCACTTATAGTAAAAAAATGTATTTGAGGAAAGAAAAATATCATTTGACTTCAAGTCACAAACTTCAGAGTGTCTAGACTCTACATAGATATATTCTCTCATCAATTTCTGTTTATAAAATATACTTGTCATTGAATTTTTATGTTTAGGCAGACTCTTACAATCTTTAGGCAGATTACATTAAGCTATTGAGCCCATTCATATGTATGTCAATAGGAATATATTCAGCTATATACGATTTTACACTCATTTGAGCAAAATAAAAAATCTGCAGAAAGCATGCAACACATAAAACTATAATTTTGGAGCTTGAAAAATTGAACAAGTGGATAATATAAGCAGTCATTAATGCACATTTAAAACATCTTTAATAAAAACTACTATGATTAATCCTCAACTTACCAAAGGTTTTTGAATGAGATGTATAAAAAATACAGCAGATCATAAACCACCAGTCCAACAAAATCATTTTAATATATGTATTATTCAACTGGGAATCACAGATAGTCTAGATAACACATTAAAGGGTGAAAGTAGTCAGCACCTCACAACGTATTGTTTTCATTTTTGGTGGTGAAAACATGGATGCACTGTGCTTCAGTCCTTAAATCATTTTCTGATGGGATATCAGTAAAACTGGCCTGAATTTTTCACTTATATAACAATGTGCAAACCCTTCAAATAAGAGCAAATGTAATCATTAAAGAACTATTATGATGAGCTTAATTTGATGGAAACAAAGTAAAAGTTAATGTTTTATATGCAAATAATAATTATATGGCTTTTGTAGTCTAACCTATATTGCCATAGTCACTGACTCATAATCAGTTCAATGCTTATGGACCCAGCAAAGGTGGTCATTTCTGGAAATAGGAAGTAGAAAGGACAAATATTTGGAAGCAACTGAAATTCAAACATATTTTTCATAAAATACATCCATACATCTCTATAAATTCCCATGAAAATATATTTCAGGTTGGATAGAGTCTAACTGTGGGACATTTATAGAGTTCTAATAACTTCTGTGTTTCTTTTAATATTAAAACAGGTTAATTTCATTTGATATATAGTAGAATGCAAGCATACCATGAACAGAGTATCGCTTCTAAATATAAACTTTAATAGCAGAAAATTTACTTCTGAAGGAACCATGACAGCAGGAATGTCATGAAGACATGGATTTTCTCCTCTGCTAAGTCTAATACTTCCGTTTTGAGGTATCTTGGAATGTTGTTAGAGAGATGGGTAGTTTGAAAATGGGGCTAGGAAGACCAGCTCATCTTCAGCGCTGGCCTAAGTAGAGGTCACACCACAGAACATGAAAGGAAGTGATTGTAAAAGATATTGGTCTACTGAATTATTTCCTTGTAATAGCTTTATCTGGTTTTGCTATCAAAGTAATGCTGCCCATATAAAATAAGGTTGGAACTGGTTCCTCTTCCTCTATTTTCAGGAAGACATCTAGTAGCGTATTATTATTTCTTCCTTAAATGTTTGATAAAATTCACCAATGAAGCCGTCTTGGTATGGAGTTTTCTCTGTGGAAGGAAGTATTTAATTACAAATTCATTACAAATTATGTATAAAGCTATTACTTTCTATTTCATGTATATAAAATTACATGGACCAGGCATGGTGGCTCATGCCTATAATCCCAGCACTTTGGGAGGCCGAGGTGAGCAGATCACTTGAGGTCAGGAGTTGGAGACCAGACTGGCCAACATGGTGAAACCTTGTCTCTACTAAAAATATAAAAATTAGCCGGGTGTGGTGGTGGGCTGTAATCCCTGCTACTTGGGAGGCTGAGGCAGGAGAATCACTTGAATCTGGGAAGCGGAGATTGCAGTGAGCAGATATCGTGCCACTGCACTCCAGCCTGGGAGACAAAGTGAGACTCCATCTCAAAAAAAAAAAACCAGGAAAGCAATTATATGATATTTCACTTATATGAAATATAAAGTGTTAGTATCTATTGGTCATGAAATAATATTTGTCCATCAAGTAATTTGTCTGTAATCTCCAAGGTTTCAAACAGTTGTTGGGGATAAATTTGCTTATATTTATTTCACCCAGTATGAACAGAATCTGCAGTGATCTTCTGTCTATAATTCTTAATATTAAAAATGTGTCATCTCTTTTTGTCTTGACAATTATAGCTACAGGTTTATAAATGGTATGGATTTTTCAATTTTGAGGGCTTTTTATTACCCTTCTCTATTGTGTACTCATTTGCATCTTCATTGATTTCTGCTGTTTACTATTTTTTTTTTCCTTTGCTTAGGTTAGGTTTAATTTTCTTTTTAAAGAATCTTATTAAGGCAAATGATCAGATTTCTTATTTTATGCTTTTCTTATTTTTTAATGTAAGTATATGTAACATAAATTTTCTTATATTGAATGCATTAGTTGCATCCCAGCTTCAGCTGCAAAATTTAATTTTGTTAAATTTTCAGTTTAATTGAGTTGAGTTCTTCCTGAATTTCTCTTTACCCCACATGATAGGTAGCAGTGTGTTTGTTAATTTCCAAAATTTTGGCAATTCTCCAAGTAACTTTATTGTTGATTTATTGATTAATTCCATTTTGGTTAGAGAATATACATTGCATGGCTAGAGTTCTTTAAAATTCATTATGATTTATGTTATTAAATAGAATATGGATTATTTTGGTGAGTGTTCCATGTGTGATTCAAAGAATTTGTATTCTGCTATGCTTTGGTGGAATGTACTATAGATACCAATTAAGACAATTTGAGTGATAGTTTTTTACTTTTTTCAGATCAGCTATATTCTTACTGATTTATCTGCACATACTCTATCCATGACTGAAATCTCAAAGTATAATTTTAATTTGTTTATTTGTCCTTAGTTATATCACTTTTTGCTTATGTATTTTGGAACTCACTTATTTGGTACATACACAACTGGAATTATATTGTCATCTTGATTGATTGATCTGTTGGTCATTATGAAATATCACTATTTCTGTTAACACTTTTGTTCTAAATTATATTTTGCCTGATATTAATATAGTGTTTCCAACATTTTATGTTAGCATTTGCATACTTTATATTTTTATTTTTCATTTAACTTATTAGTGTATTTCTATTTAAAATGCATTTTCTTCAGAGGCATTAGTTGAGATTGCTTTTTAAATGCAGTCTGAAAATCTCTGCCCTTTAATTGGAATTTTCAAATCATTGACATTTAATGTAACTTTGAATGTGGGTAGGCGTAAATCTACTATCTTGCTCTTTGTTTTCATTTTTTTCTAACTAGAATTTGTCTACTTTATCTCTTTTCCTATATTATTTTTTCATGACTTTAATATTTTTCAAATATAATTTTATATCTACTATTGTTTGTATAGGTCAATCTGTTTTATTTTTAAGTTATTTTTAATATTCAACTTTATTTTCACTATCAACTTATTATCTATAACTTTTTTGTTAATACTGTTTAAGAGTGTAAGACATACATCTTTACCTAATTATAGTACACCCTGAAATATTGTATCACTTCTCATATATGATACTTAAGCACCATACTTCCATTCTTACGCTCCTGTTTTCATGCAATTTTGTCACAATGTTTATTTATATTTAAGTAACATGATCTTCAGTGTATACTTTTGGGCCTTTTAAAGGAATTAGAAATAATGAAAACTATTTTTGTTTAGTCACATATTTGTTATTTTAACAGTCTTTATTCCTTTCAGGAAATACAAATTTTCATCTGCTATCATTTTCTTCCCACCCGAGGAACTTCCTTTAACATTTCTTGTGATGTTTGTCTGTCAATGACACATCCATTTAGCTTTTATCAAATTTTTTTTTTACTTCACATTTATTTTTGAAGTAATTTTTGATTATATACAGTATTCAATGTACACACTCCTGTCTGCCTATAAAGATGACTTTAATTCTTTTTCAATTTGTAAGACTTTTATTTTGCCAAGTTTTTACTTATAGTACTCTAAAGCTATTCCATTGTCTTTTGGCTTGCATAGTTTGCTTAAGGTGTCTGTGGTTATTTTTGGCTTTTATCTAGGGTTCACTATACATTATGATTTAGTATTTTTTTCTGGCCTCTTGTAAGAATTTCTGTTTATCTTTGGTTTTAGCAATTTAATTTTGTTGTGGTATGTATGTGTGTGTGCCTTGCCTAGGCTTCATTGATTTTTGGAACTGTGGGTTTATTAATTATTTTAGTAGAGTTAGAAGAATTTTTACTATTGTATCTTTACATACTTTCCTGCCAACTCTTCTTCCTAAGAATATATGTGTATATATGATAGACCACTTAATATTTTCCTATGGGCCACTAAAACTATGTTCCTTTTTCATTCTTTTTTACTCTGTTTCATTTTGGATAGTTTCTATTGCTATCTTTAAGATGATTGATTTTTTGTAATATGTAATTTGCTGTTAAATACTATCTCATTATTGTATATTTCACATCTAAAAATTGCATTACGCATTTCTTATATTTTCCATTTATTTTTCTCAATAAGTTCGTGTTTTTCTTTAAATATTTTAACACATTTGTAATAAATTTTTTAACATCTTTGTCTTTTAGTACCACCATCTTTGATACTTCTGGACCTTTTTCTATTGGCCGATTTTTTTTCTTTTGGGCATGGGTCACATTTTCTTGCTTCTTTGCTTTTATAATACATTTTGTGATTGTGTACATTGTGCGTGTTGTATAGTTGTGTTTCTAGATTTTGCTGTTTCTTTAAAGAATGTCAGTTTTAACTTTTTATGTATTTAAATTATTTGCATACTCTTTGATCCCTTTCAGGTCTGTATTTACTCATTGCTCATGCGTGGCTAGCATAGCTTTTGTTCCAGGGAGAGCTTAGCACTACTACTAAGGCACTGATCCTCTGGCTACTTTGCTGAATGCCCTGCCTAGTCTTAACCAAAATGTTTGTGAAACGGTGGTGGTAAAGTGGAAGCAATTAGGCACTGTATTAGTTTTTTATTCCTGAATAACAAATTGCCACTAACTTAGCATTTAACATAATATCTATTTATTATACCATGGTCTGCTGGTCAGAAGGTCAGCACAGTGTGATCAGGTTTTCTGCTCAGGGTATCACAAAGCTGAAATCAAGTCATTGGCTACATTCTTGCTTGGAGACTCTGGGAAAAAATCTACTTCTAGCCTCATTCCTGTTGGTAGAATGTGGTTCCTTGACAGATATAAGGCTGATAAACCCATATTACCTACTGTGAGCCAGTGCTGTCTTGATTCTTATAAGCCAATTTTATTTTCCTTACCATACAGTCCTCTCCATCGTGAAACCAGCAGTAGTGCATGAAGTCTCTCTCATGTTTTTCATGCTTTTTGTGAATTATATTTCTGTGACCAGTTAGATAAAACTCTCTGCTTTAAAGAGCTTTCTTGAGTAAGTTAGGCCCACCTGGGTAAACTAACGTTCTTAAAGTCCACTGTACCACATAACACAATGATGGGCTCTAATCCATCATGTACATGGTTCCGTGGATTATTATGGTGTGTTCACCCCAGAATGGAGAAATTTCAAGGCCATCTTAGAATTCTACCTACCACAGCACTAAAGTGTGAAGTTTTTGTTTTTGTTTTTTTAAATGGAAAAGATTAAAAGCTCTATCATGAGAATGTATATAGTGTATCTCTTTTGGAGCAGTAGGAGATGATGGAAACATTGAGGGTGCTGATCTGACTAGAGTGTGATTTATCTTTCTTGAAAATACAAGAAAAATGAGATTGAATTTATGAAATATCTTGAAAGTCAGGCAAGGATCTCTGGCCTTGATGTAATTGTTAATAAAAAGTTCAAAAGGCTGGGCACGGTGGCTCACACCTGTAATACCAGCACTTTAGGAGGCTGATGGGGGGAGGATTCCTTGAGCTCAGTAGTTTGAGGCCAGCCTGGGCAACATAGTGAGACACCGTCTCATTCTGTTTTAAATTAAAAAATAAAAAGTTCAAAAGCAGGGACAAGGTATGATAAAAGATTTGTTTTGTGAACATTTGAAAGAAATCAGGCACATTCCTCAGCCCCGGGCTCAACACAAACAGGCCCAGTACAAACACATCCCACCATATATCTCTCAACACAAACAGGCCCAGTACAAACACATATATCTCTCTATTTCCTGAGCCCAGTACAAACACCACCTGGAAAATCTCCTATAAGAACACAGCCGTTTGTAGTTTTACTGAAAGCATGGGAACCAATAGAAAAACTACTAAATGTATAACTTAAAATGTAAACCAATTGTAATGCTGTAACCAAAAGAATTCCTTTGTTCCTCTGTAATTTTACTATCCTATCTACCTCGGGCTATAAAAGGCAAGCACTCGCATTGTTCAGGGCCCTCTTGTATGCTGTGGAATGGAGGGACCAAGTTCGAACTTGCAGTAAAGATCCTTGCCGCTTGGCTTTGACTCTGGACTCTGGTGGTCTTCTTTGGGGAACAAATGGTCTGGGCATAACACATTAGTCTGAAGATAGGATAAATTGGAGAAGAAAAATCTGGGGCTAAAGCCCCAGAGATCACTTATCAGTTTTTAGTGAATTCACTGACATTTACAGAACAAAGGTGATATTAAGTCATTTCCATAACATGTAAAGTATCTCAGCCTTAGTATTATATGAACATATGATTTAGATTTTTTCCCACTATTTATTAGAGTGTTTTCTTCTTGTTCTGTGGTTTAATGTTCTACTAAAATGTTTCCATTGAAGAACAGTAGGAGCATCTTTGAGCAAGTTATCTAGTCCCTGACATTTCCACATTTCCTTGCCTGTTAAGTGGGCTAAAGAGGGTGGCTTCCAGAAAGGTCTAACCCAGAGCCTGACACTTAAATGTCCTCAAGAGTATATTGCTTCAGACTTTTGATTTACTCTCTCAAATATTATTGAGCATCAGCTACATGACAGACAGTGAAGGTGCAGCAGTGAACAAAATAAAGTCGCTGACTTCATGGAATACATAGTCTTCCGTGATGACAAAATAAACAGGTAAATAAACAAATACATAAATATAAATACAAAAAGTATGGATAAATTCTATGAAGACAACGAAGAAAGAATGGAAAGAGCAAGAGGAGACAGACAGACACACACACACACACACACACACACAAGAGAGAGTGATTTTTAGCTAGGGAGGTCAGGGTGGACCCCTCCAGAAATATGCCAGTCAAGCCGAGAACTTAAAGAAGTAAGAGAAAAGTAAACGTGAATATTTGGAAACAGAGCATTCCAGGAAGATAAGAGAAAACGCTAAAGCCAAGAGAAAAGGGCCTCATTGGCATTTTAAAGCAAGAACAGGGAAATCAGCATTCTTGGAAGTGAGTAAGAAAGGAATAGAATGATATAGGATGAAGACAAATTGGTAAGAGAGACAGGTTCAGATCAATAGGGTGTTGTGACCATACAAGTACTTAGACTTTTACCCTGAGTATGCTGGGGAAACACTGGTCAGTAAAGAGGAGGAGTTACATGATAAACTCACATGCTGGATATCAGGTTCAATTTTATATGTATATACATAATATATATATATAATATTAATGGATAATTATATATATAGTTTTTCCCCTTGAAGTTACCATTGAGAAACACAGGTGCCTGACAACATTGAAGTATTAGTTTTTGAGATGTGGTGGGATTTTTCTGCATTATAGATTTTGCATTTTTTTGCACTATCATTAAATGCTTATGTTACATGCCCCTTCCCCATCTCCCTCATGCTTCTAGATTACAGTTAGCTTTATGGGAATGTGACCTGTGCAAATTGTATCATTCTGGTTTAATGCTCTGCAGTAACTGTCTTTAAATCCTTAATTATTACATTGTGATCTGATGTTTTGTTAAGTGAAATATGATGGGTAAATGGTTCACGGGAATGACCAGAAGATATGCACAGGAGAAATAAAAATGTTTTATATTTAGTGCCTTTTTCTGTTTTTCTGAACAAGAGCCCCATTTTTTTCATTTTGCCCTACGGCCTATCAATTATGTAGCTGGTCTTGCTTATTTAACCTTAGTTCCCAGCTTTTCTTCCTTATATGGATGAAGGATCAGATGAGGGCATTTTACTAAATACTATAATGGACACAAAGGAACAATTACTCCATTCAGGTCTTTTTTGGGAATAAAGTTTTACACTCTCCCATCAGATTTCTAAGTAGAATAAACACTTGCGCTACAGAGAAAGAGAAGGTAAGACTTCACTTCTGGGCAATTTACACCTACAAAAGGGCTCAGCTCTCTATTGATCTTGTATCCTACTCATTCTTTTTGCAAGGTATGGGACTGGGTGCTTAAGATGTAAACATCTTAAGTAATCATGACTTATTAATTATCTTTCAAATATGTATTCTTTGCTGAGTCCTCTTCTAAACACTTTGAGAGTGAGCATTAACCCATTACAGCAATAACTTTATGAAGTAGGTATTGGTAGAATTCCCATTAAATAGATGAAGAAATAAATAAACAGATAGATTAAAATACATTTCCAAGATTATACAACTAGAAATTAAGTTTCAAAACCATAAAATAAAATGATGCCGGGCCAGAACCTATACCCTAAATCTTATTCTGCACTAAACAATAGCACAGCTAGCAATACAGTTCCATGGGAGTTTAGGAGAGAAAGTTGGCTTCTGTGCTGACCTTAGAAGCAAAAGTCAGTCCTCGCCAGACACAATTATGAAAGAATAGAGGCAAAGAAGCATTGTTATTCCTCATTTTAATGACATACATGTATAGCTTAGAAGCTGAAAAGAAACTTAGTCGTTACTTAGTGCAAGTCACTCTTTTAAATTAAGAACATGGGAAGCAAACAATAATTGATTCTAAAAAGTTAACACAGCTAATTAGAGAGAAGTTTGGGAATAAATCTAAGTTTCCTGATTTCTGCTTCACAGCACTTACTCGAAACCTCCTACTTTGCATGCATACTGGGCAGATTGTTCTATTATGTGCTATTTGCACAAGACTCAGTCTTCTCCAACAGGGTCGTTCATCATTCTGAGGGCAGGAACTACAGAATATTGACTGCAGTTCCCAGAACAAAGGTAAATGATACCTACCAGATGACCAAGGATGTTACCTCACAGTGTTTGCTCTTTTGTTTTGTTATATTTAAGAAATCAACAAGCATGGTACATTCATTTCAATTAATGAAATGTAATAAATTTCATTTCATAAAATTTTGAGTATATAGCATGAGCTGTGATCTATTCCAGGTGACAGAAATACAAGGATGAATTGTATATGATAATTCAAAACAGAGTTACTGGAACACATCATCCTGTCTTGCTATTTGATGGCTTTGCTTAGAATGCCCTCTCCAATAATATCTTAATAATTTCAACTGCTTTTACCTCTAAGAAGCCTTTCTTTACCCCAGAGCTGAGGTGGACGGAGCTTAAAATTATGTTCTTTCTACACCCCATCTGCCTTGTTCCCACCACCATTGTAGCACTTAGCATACCATATTGTGTCATGTTTATAAAAGCTTACCACTTCTGCTAGGCTTGGAACATTGGGAGGTCACTCTCAAATTTTCATATTTAAATTTGCATCCTCATCCAAGCACAACTGAACCCAAGCAAAATAACTGACACATAATAGTTACAGAATATGCATGCATTGAATGAATTAAGCAATGTTAAATAAATACTAATATGTTTTGATCTCAACAGATAAATGGACTTAAAAATTGGGAAAAGTGCTTTTCAAAAACCATTGAATTAAATTGATAATGTAATAAAAAAGCACTGACTGTTTTCTTGGTTCTTGTTTCTTCTCCTTCCTTTTTAAGATTATCAATAAATTGTGAGACTTGTGTAGGTTAAATTAATAGAAGCAGATTTTACCTTAATTTGAGGTTGAAACAGTTCCAATACTCATTTCTGAATGGATCATTGAGTGCATGAAATGTATCATTTGGATAATCTAACACACATTTATTGAATTGGCTTCATGTCTACTGAGCTGGAATCTAAAATGGCATGAGGATGAACCAGAATACAGGTACCAAGTAAGCAGAGAAAGTGGAAATCCTGAGAGATGATTTAAAGGAAGAAATGGTAAAATTGATCGGCAGGTTGGATAAGGCAAAATGATGAAGGAGACAAGAAGTGGACTACTGTCTAACCTCAGCAATCAGAAGTGTGATAGAATATTAAGAAACAGGGAAAAGACACATATCCTGGGAAGAAAGAGGAGTTTATATATGGACATTCTTATTTTGATATAGCAGCTGATCATTCATATACATACATACACATTTGATTTCTCCAGAAAACCCACTGAAACATAAAAGAATACATTTACTAAGATATAGATTCACAAGATCAGAAGAAAAGGAAAGGAAATGTTGCCAACACAATTTTCGAAACCGAATTGCAGAAATACAAGTGGTAAGTTAACTAGCATTCCTGTTAAAAGTAAAATTTAAATCAGCAGTAGGGAATACCAAGAAACAATCAAGTTTATATCACATGATCCCCAAAACTCTTGTCACTTAAAGGTTTTTCTGAAAATGAGAGAGGTTTGAAATCAGGAGAATTATTTTAAGACTGTTTCACAAGCAGTCAGATTCCTCGATCACTCTCAACTTATTGCAGCTGGGTGACTTCCCCTGCCAGACATCAAGAGCAGAGCAGAAGAGTGGGTAAAACAGAAGATGCTCTGTTTTATTCTCTGTGTTTCACATACAAGCTAGATTTCTCCTTCTATATCTGGCTTATTGCATGTAGAATGTCCTCCAGGTCCATCCATGTTGTGGCAAATGGTAGGATCATCTTTTTAAGGCTGAATATCTGTGTGTGTGTGTGTGTGTGTGTGTGTGTGTGTGTGTGTGTGTGTGTATTCAGTTGTTCCTCAGTATCCATGGAGAATTGGATCCAGGGTCCCTGCAGATGCCAAAATCCAAGGATGCTCAAGTCCCTTATATAAAATGGCATAGTATTTGCATATAACTTTCACATATCCTTGGTCTTCAGTGTAGCTACATCACTTGGATAGAAAACTTAAAGGTTTAAACTACAGTGGTTTTCTAAATAATAAGTTGCCCAATTTAAATATTTATTTCCTGTTGTAATCATATTGAAGCTTTAATTCCTTGTTAAATGAGAAGCACGGTGACCATATTCATCTCCTTCAGTAGCCCCCCCCAAAATTTTAAACGGTACCTCCTTTAAAGTGGTAATTGTTGAAAATTATTGAAATATATTAGAAAGTTAAAATTTTTAATGATACTTTCAAAATTAGATGTTATCATGGTGCTACGTTAGTTTTTTTGGATATGATTTTACTTTACTATTGTTATAGTAGATATATTATTAAAGTGTAATTGTTTTTATGTGTTCAAAATAAAAGAATTCAAATTTAACTTTCAACCTTTATGGGAAAAAAATAGAAAAAGAAAGAGTTATGGTTGGGGCAAAGCCTTCAGTCTCCCTCTCCAGTCTATAAGTGTTCATCAATTAGACCATGCAAAACATTTTATGCTCATTCTGATTTTTTTTTTTTTTTTTTTTTTTTTGAGATGGAGTCTTGCTCTGTCGCCCAGGCTGGAGTGCAGTGGCCAGATCTCAGCTCACTGCAAGCTCCGCCTCCCGGGTTCATGCCATTCTCCTGCCTCAGCCTCCCGAGTAGCTGGGACTACAGGCGCCCGCCACCTCGCCTGGCTAGTTTATTTTGTGTTTTTTAGTAGAGACGGGGTTTCACCGGGTTAGCCAGGATGGTCTCCATCTCCTGACCTCATGATCCACCCGTCTCGGCCTCCCAAAGTGCTGGGATTACAGGGTTGAGCCACCGCGCCCGGCCTCATTCTGATTTTTAACATAATGTTATATAATGAGAATTATTCCATGTTATGATGTATTTAGAAAAACAAGATGAGCAATTTATTAGTTTTTAATAATAGAAGAGATAAAACTTATCTGTGAATTGTATCCAGGTATAGTGACTACTAATCAGAATTGATTACATTTTTCAGCATAGAATATTAATGCATAAAAATAAAATGAAATACTTAACTTGGAATTAATTCAGCTTTGCATATGCATGTAAAGCATAGGAGATGGAAGAGTGACCTGTTTTGTGTCTTAGGCTCCACTACTTGCTAACTGTACCTAAGTCAATCAACAAAAAATCAGATTTTAAATGGTTGCGTGCTTATTGATCATGTGTAGGTGCCATATTTTATATAGCCAATTCCATATTGATGAATATTTAGATTGATTCTAACTTGTCAATATTAAAACAAATGTGAAAATCATTGTATATAAACAAGGCACTAAACTGAAATTTTGTTCATTTATTCCTGAGACACTATTTCTGCTGCTCTTCCTGTTTATACAGTTGTTTGCACAGGGGCAAATGTGGAAAGACAGTGATTCATAGTGAAAAGAAAATGGCAATTCAAAAAGATCAAGGTTGAAATTCTCACTCTAGGTGTTTCAATATGGTAAATGTAGATCATATTTCTTAAAATAATAATGTAAACAACTGATAACTTTATACATAATTCTGTCACTCCTCCCGCCAGAGGTTCCTGTATATACACACGTGAGGACACAACATGTCAAAAGCTTCTGGGAAGTGTGATATCTGATAAAACCAGGTGATTCAACGGTGATGTGCCTCCTATTGTACCCTATTTGGCATAAAGTGGTTCCTTAAAGACAATGATTATTTTCAGTCTATGTCAGTGGATCAAATGTTATCTAAGCTCAAAAGACAAACTCATATCTAAGATATATATCATTTCCATTCAAAATTAACTGTTGCCTTTTTCAGGGTAAAAGGAGTCTAATGTAATCATGTGCCACCAAGTGGCTGTTTTTATTTTATTTTATTATTTATTTATTTATTTTTTCAGTGGATACCATATCCAGATTTAGTGTTGGTCTCTGTGGCAAGCAACTAATATATTTAGCAACAGGAGTAATGGAATCAGCTTTATGGAGTGGGCACTAATACAGCTGTTCCCATGAGTATCTTTCATCCTTACCACCATGGTTCTTTGTTAATTTATTATGTCTAGGGTAGACAACGCCAGAGACTGGCTGATCAAGTCAGATTACTAGTCAGGTACTTCTGCCTTCCTAGTTGTTTAGTGCCCCTTCTGTAGCAGATACCCTGGTGAGAGTAAATAAGCAAAACAAAGAACTTCACCCTTTGTGCCGACTTCAATAATATCTCTAACATGCCTCTTCCCTGGACCTCCTTATCATTTATTTTCAAATTTTTCTCTTTCCAGGCCCCAGACCAATTAGCCAAGCCAGATGTCACTATATTTGTTTTTATATGTTTCTCTTTGGGCCATTTATCCTTCCATACAAAGTGCTGACTAAGCATACCACCTGACGCTTTGCCTCTTCAGAGACTCCTCCTTACTTCTGTCTTTCAATGGGGCTAGAATATAACAGCGGACTATTTTTAGCGTGTTTTCTTGTACTGAGATAACCCACCTATGAACAAGGCATGTTCTTTTTCCTCTTTTGTCATCTGGTGATTTGAGACTTCACTCCACCTCGTGTGGCCATAGGTGAGATGTGAAAGAGAGACATCAGTGCAACAGTGATAAAAGCCATGGGGCTCTAGGCAACATGCTTATGTCATTATCTTGTCCCTGGTGTTTCCCAGTCCTAGATGAACCACATTCATCTTACAAAGAATGGCTGCTGGCCTTGCAATCATGATTTGGTGGATCTGGCTAACCCAGTTCGTGATGGATGGGTAATTCTGGGCATGATGGTCATTTACTGTGCTATAACCAACAGCTTTATCTCTGCCAGACTCCAGCAGAATGCTAGGACCTGTTCTGAGAATGGTTTATACTTTTCTATGGCAGATGGACTCACTTTGCTCCAGAACTGTAAGGATCTATGTTGTGATTTTCCTATTGAGGTTTGACAAAGAGTCCACACTGCATGACTCTCTTAACATCTGAGAATCTGCTGAGATATATGACACAAGGTACAGGGCCACTTGTACCAGAGCCTGAATTTACCTGGGATTCTATACAAAGCGGGCAGTTTTCATGTCTATTATTGAACAAATTGGAGCAGTATTCCCAAGCATAGAAGATACTGTCTCTAGAAACTCAGAGGCCAACCAGGAAAACACTTCCCTCTTAATGAAGGAAGGGATAAAATTTCAACAAGTTTATTTAATGTGGAAAGCACGTTCTGGACTACTAGTTCCCCCAAACTTCACTTACATGCTGAGGACCCCAAATCTTCACTGGGTTTAAGTTCTACCCTATAAAATCATGTGTAGTTTTTTCAACCAAGGCCTGTAATATACTTGCACCTCCTTGCTCAGTCTTACTAAAATTGTACGATTGATATGTTGAAACAATAGAATGACCAAGAAACCTATGTCTCTTTGGACTTCGTTATGACAAAAGACAAGATCAGAAGTAGTACAACTGTCTTATCCCATTGAATTTCAACTGCTTCTGGACATATTTTATAATAGGGCTGGAAAAATGATTCTGTAAATTCTAATTTTTAAACCATAAAGACTACTTTGTAATTGAGTCTGTGTTAATCTGTTTAAGCTAAGGCATCACAGCTGGCAGGGAAGCTACAGTGGAGGTACCACTTAGTGAAGTTCGCAGTATCCATTGTCATCTCCAGCATCCATCTGGAGGGTGGATTTTTTTTTTTTTTACGTTTACAGGGGAAGTCTAGTGAATTTTATGGGGATATCAAATGTACTACCACCCCATACAGTCTTTAGGATTGTCTCTAATCTCTTCCATTTCCCTGAGATGCAGTTTTTAATTTACTCTCTTAGATTGGAGGAGCAGAGACAGTTTCAGTGACTTTCATTTGGCTTTCCTAATTATAATGAATCTTAATGCATAGGCAAGGAACAAATGTAGGGGTTCTGACAGCTACTAAGTATGTCTATTCCAAATAAATATCTAGGAAAGAAAGTCATAACTACATTCCCCTTATCCTAACTGAAAGACCAGATGATGCTTCAGGCTTCCAATTAGCGATGCTAAGGCCCTGTATCCAATAATTCTTCATATGTTTAGGTAGTATGCTTTTTTTCAGTGTATGGTTACCCGAATAAATGTATGTAGGGAGAGTCATTTCTGTATTTGATGGGGTGTTGCAGCGTTGTTCCTTTTTAAGGACCTGATATCTACTTCTGTCCACAGCGTAAGGGTATGGAAATAGGCTCAGGTCTATACACCCAACAACGGATCATGACTTTTATTGAGACAATGGGCTTTGGTTTCATGGTTATCCTCTTCCTCTCTCTCTCTCTCTCTCTCTGTCTGTCTCTCTCCGCACCCCCCAACTTTTATTTTTCCCCTGAGACAGGGTCTCGCTCTTTTGCCCAGGCTGGAGTGCAGTGGTGGGATCATGGCTTACTGCAGCCTCCACCTCCCAGGCTCAGATGATCCTCCCATCTCAGCCACCCAAGCAGCTGGGACTACAGGTGTGCACCACCACAACTGGCTGTTTTTTGTTTGTTTGTTTGTTTTTTATCTTTTTGTATAGACAGGTCCCAGGCTGGTCCTCAACTTCTGTGCTCAAGCAATCCACCTGCCTTAGGCCCTCCAAAGTGCTGGAATTACAGGCATGAGCCACTGCACTCAGGCTCTATGTCTTTTGATTATATAAATCAAACAATAACTTCATTGGCTATCCAACTTTCTTGACCCGAGGGACACTATGCTCTATTAACTACGTATATGCTTCTTTGTAATAAGGGCTTCTTGTCTTCTACTTCAACCTTGTCTCTCATTAGGATAATTATAACTCTACTTGCTTCTAATAGTCAAATCCTTCCACCTGGCTTCTTTTACTGGGGGCAAGGGAGTGTGCAATCCCCATTGTTTCTATGAATATAAAAGTATCTACTACCCTATCAACAGGGTTGATAGTAGCCATTAAAGTATACAGTGATGACAGTGTTCTCTTCACTAGTACCTTCTGTACCATATTGCTCAATGAGATGTCCTTCAAGTTTTTCCGCAAAACAAAGGTAACTAATGGGTTTTTCAGTCTTATGTAGTATATCCACTCTAGCACGGCTACTTCTTCAAGTACTTTGCTCCTTTCTTTTGGCGTCTGCCATAGGCATTTCGACTTAATTTAATGGGAGCCATGACTTTCTCCATGCTTCCAAAAATAGTGTGTTAGTATTGTTCCCTGAGATCCTTGCCAGAGTGTTATATTCTGTATTATAAGACAATGCTTGCAGATAATAACCTCTTCCTTACTCAGCCTCATGTTTCAGCACCCTTGATCCAACACTTTTAGAAAACAGACTCATATACTATCTGGAACATAATGGCTATGGGTCCAGCAGCTTTTTTGAAATGTAGTCCCTGCCCTACCATAGCATGCCCGGAACTTCCCTGGCCATGTTGTGATTTGGTTCTAGTAATTGGTGAACGGTCATGTGGGTTGATCCTAAAGGGTACGCATATTAAAAGGCAGTGGCTTCTGCCATAGCTTTCATCAAGAATATACATCTATCCTCCAACAGTAAGAAGTTGGCCACTCTTGCAGGCCCAGAAAGAGTTCAGTGAATTCTGGAGCTTCAAGATTTTGAGCGCAGAAAAACAGGTGTCCCCATGCCAATTCCCAGTAACCCACTGATTCCCAACCAGTGTTTGGCATAGGGGCAGTGAAAGCAGGCTAAGAATAAGCCTTCCTTGAACTTCACTACTCATATAATTAGGTCCTGGTCTTATTCATTAGAGTTATCTACCCTATATTCCCCGGAACTCTGCTACTCTTTATAATTAAGTCGTGGGCTTCTTTCTTAGAATTTTTCTGCCCTCTGGCTGCAGAAGATAAGTATTTTTTTATGCTACCAAGGAAACTTCTTCTTCCACACTTACTTAGGTGATTAATCACCTACTTTTATTGTGTTCTTCCAGTCCATAAATGGCATCCAGCAAGAGTTAACAGGATACCATTGTTCTTATAACATGTACTTCCAAGAAACCTTTAAAAACCCAAATATTAAACCTCCTACTGCATATCTGTCTTATTTCTGCTCACTACTTGTACAATTTAACACGTGCATCACAGCAGTCTGTAACCAATGGAGTCTTATTTTGCCCTTGAGTGTGAGGTAGTCCAGTTCCAAAATACTATTTTAGAGCCTGATTCCTTGGTCCATTCCTCGTACCAATGGTTTTATGGTGGTTAGCCTGGGAAACAAATTTTGAGGCAGAGATTTGCATGCTGAAAATTTATTCAAGCTGCCCTCAGGGTCAACATCGTGGAGAATTAAAGGAAGCGGGCTTGGACAGAGGAAAGAATTGAATGTGATGTAGCTGCACCAAAAGTCTCAGTTGCTCCTATGGGAGCTCTAGAGATGGAACAATGTTTCAGAATTGCTCCAATTTGAGGCAAGGGCATCAGGTGTTTATATTTCCACATCAATTAGTCATTGAATGCATGCTGACTTCCAGGAGGGAGATGTGACCTTGGATAAAGATATTCTTTTTAGCTGAGAATTATTTCCTGAGAAGAGCCATCAGCAGCCAATAATCCCAGCAGCCAGAAGGAGTGCTGTCTAGTAGGGAAATCTAGGTAGCATTTTCTATTACTCCAGTAAATATTACATACACTTTAAGTGGGATTAACACAATATAAATAAGATCTGTATTATGTATCTTGTCAAATATTTCTAGTATGTATTGCTAGTCTTAGTATATAATTCACAGGCAACATGTGAAGTGCTATTATATATGAATTTGTATATGTACATATATATCCATCAAATATTAGATGGACCTTATGTGTTTATATTTTCCAAATAGCCTGGAAATATTACATATATATCATATATATAATATGTAATTATATAGGTGATGACAAGTTGTATCTATAAATCATTAGAATAATTTTATAGAAAGCTAATTATGGTTCTCATTGTTATAATAAAAACTGATATTGAAAATGCAAAAACTGAACTTAACAAAGGCATGCTACATTATTTGTAGGTCTCAGTACAAGAAAAAAGGCAAAAATAATTCATGGTAGCCAAAGGGTTTGAAGAGAATAGAATTTTACAAATACTTTGGAGAAAAGGGAGCACAAGATGTAATAAATGATATTAATAAATAAAAAGACTGGTAAGTTAATGATTATTCTGAAGGGTCTGAGCTATTGAACTCATTTTTAAAAATTTATACTGGAAAGAAATAAGGAAATTGAAAGTTTTGGGTTATTTAGCAATAATTATTGCAGACACTGGAAAATTGCTGATAAAATAAAGAGAAAGTATGAGGAACATCTTACAGAAAAAATGGGAGTTAACCTAAATGCAAATATTAATAACCAGTCTTTTATTTCTCTCTCTCTCTTTCAGTTTGAAACATTTATAAATTGATAGTCTCTACTTCTCATCTCCTCATTATTTTCATTTCGATTTTGATTCTTAGGGTGTTTCTTTTTAACGGTGATTTCTATTCTTCGGCGTTGAAGGCTACAGGTGTTCTCATCAAACAAATGACTTCTTTCCCTGGTAGACAACCTAGTAGCTGACTCTCCCACTACAAAATTGTCAGAGATCCTCTCTTTCTCAGATGTCCTGTGTCTGCCCAACTCTAAAGCTGCCTTCAGGCAAAAGTTACAGGCAAATATAAGTCTAAGCTCTCTACAATCAAGACATAATATGTATGTAACAAAATAATCTTGATCTAGTCATTTTCTATCTGGTAATCTTCTGTTTTTAAGACAACTACATTTTATAGAGTAAACACCATCTCTGTAATAGTTCAGTCTATTTTTCCACTCTGGATTTATAATTAAAGTAAAACAAAACTTTGCCTGAGAAAAAGATGAAACCGTCACACTCTTCTCAACTAATATTCTCAGGCTCCAAAAATAACTTATTTCATTGCGCCTATCTCCTCCATAAGATGGTAACTACCGATGTTGAGTCTCAATGAGATGTGTTTCCACAAGATCTATTTTTAAATTATTTTTAATCTATTTTTGTTATAAAACATAACAGAAAAATTTTTAATTCATGACCATTCATATTTGTTCCCTCTCACCTGCCCAATAAATACCCATGAGCATTTTCCTTTGCCAGACTAACTCCTGGGTCATTTTTATGCATATCACAATAAAGAGTAACAAGCAGACATTGTGAAGTCAGAAAGGCCAACACAATTTACACAGGAATAAACAGAGAGTGTCTGGCAAGTGTTAGCTACAGGAAAAGCAAAGGTGTAATGATCTGAATTGTGTTCCCCCCAAAATTCATATGTTGAAGTTCCAAGTCCCAGTACCTTAAAATATGACCATATTTGGAGATATGGCCTCAAAGGAGGTGATGAAGTTAAAGTGAGGTCATCGAGGGGGCACCCTAATTCACAATGACTGGTGTCCTTTTAGGAGGAGGAGATTAGGACACAAACACACACAGAGGGAAGACCATGTGAAGACACAAAGGGAAGATGGCCATGGAAAAACCAAAGAGAGAGAGAGCTCAGAAGAAGTAACTCTGCCAACACCTTGATCTCAGATTTCTAGCCTCCAAAGGTGAGAAAAAATAAGTTTCTATTATTTACACCACCTACTCGTTGGTACTTTCTTATGGCAGCCTTAGTAAACAAATACAGAAGGAAAAATTCAAGATGGCCTATTGTACGTTGTGATCTGTGGGGTAGCTTAGGGGAGCCTAGAGGAGGAAGGACTGAAATGTTAGAAGTAAGCTGCCTTGTGGTGTACAGTTCAAGACCGAGAAAGAATGAAGACTGTAAAGCAGTTTGATGAGTATTAGGTATGTAATCCTGGTTGGATTTTGTTATTCTTGAGAAGAGGCTCAGTAAAAATTTACTTTTAAATTATTTTTGTGTATCAAATAACAAATGTTATTTTAGCTAGTGCTGAGATTTTAAAAACCACCAAGCTGCTTAATTTTATGTATCATTAACATGTGCCATTCAGTGCCTATTTACGTGGCAAAATCTTTAAATATATTATCTTTAATCATTACAAAGAAAGGAATGTATATGTATTATTATTCCTAGGCCAATAGATGTGAAATGACTTGTCCAAGTTCACCCAAAAATTAAGCACCAGTGCTGAAATTTAACCTGGATCAATCTTATTGTAATAATTGAGTTCTTTCTAGGTCATACCCTGCAGTTTCCTAAAGCTATTTCAAGGACATGTTGGAAGGAATTGGAGGTTGCATTTGACTCTGTTGTAGCCTTGCAAGATACGTTTTCTGGACTGAAAGCACCTATCTTTCACTTTCTGTGAGTGTTGGTGGGAACAGTTGCAGTTACATTCTTTTTAGAATTGACCTAAATAAAAGGGAGACATTTTACTTCAGTGTAGGATGATTCTACACATTCCTGAGCTAGAACTCCCTATGGGATGAGACGGAGGCTAGATTTTATCTGCATGTACATCTTTATAAGCTTCTTCCCTTCTATTTTTCTCCCTCGCTTTTATGTTTCACCCAAGCACGGTACCATAATAAGTGGCTAGCACGAGAATCCCCATTCAGGGCAAAGCTTCTAGGACACCTGATCTACAACTGGATTATAGTAACTAGCTAAATAACAATATGATTAAAGCTTATTATGGGTAAATATTTAATGATAAACAACAACAAGAAAAAAAGCCTCTGTCATTTGATGAGTAGTTAAATATGCATTAAATCACAAAGAAATGATAGTTGAAGGGAGATAACCTAGAAAAAAAATTGTTTATTGGGATCTATAGTGTTATGAAGGTAAGTAAATGCATTTTAGCACAGATCTGTGCAGTTTTTGCCAGTGTACATTGCATGGTACACAAATGTCACAGGCTTTTTTTGTGTCAGGACAATTTTTGATTGCAAGTGACCTAACCTCAATTCAAATAAACTTATTCCAAAAGAGAATTCATTGGTCTTTTTGTCTGTGAATTTGAGGGCAAGGTTTATTGTAAATGCAGTTGGACCTAGGATATCTCAGCTACTTATTCTATCTCTTGACTTTGTTTGTCTTTATTCTACACACATTTGATATAAAGATGCCTGTGTAAAGGTAACTTTTCTAATGCTCAGGAAAGATTCTAATTGGTTTTGGCTATATCATTTGTTAGTTTTTTAATATGTACTGTGTCCATGGTATGCGGTATTTTCATTGAACAACCTGAGTAATGTGTCTATCATTGTGATAGGAGGGGGTGGATATATAACTGAGAGTATCACTGTGGCTGCATAGAGTAGGGAGAAGTTCCCAGTAAAGCCACAAAGACAGAATATTTATTAGGCAGATGAAAATAATTCTATAATAGTCTACTAGTGGTAATATTAGTGAGACATGAAAAAGGTAGGGAGGTCCAATTTGTTTGGAAAATGAAAAATTAAGCAAATTAGGATACATTTATAATTGTAGGTCTCTTAAGTTATTTAAAATGATAATGGAAAATTTAAATTTCCATGATGGATATATATCATAATTTATGTTACTAAAGTTATTTGACCTTGGGATCTATTTTTCATGAAGTATTTCATGGAATCCCAACAGACTTGGGTTCAAAGTCTGATGCTTCTACTATGCAACTTAGGAAAATTCGTTAAATTTTCTGGGCCTCAGATTCTTCAGCTATAAAACAGGAAAAACTAAATGCTCTCAACAAATTTATTATGAGGATTAGAATAAAATATATTAAAGGTGCCTGGTTCTATGAAAGTAGTTTGTGTTGGACCAAATGATATCAATTCAGAGACCACTGCATGCCTCTCCAAAGTATTAAATTGTTTTCTGAAAATGGGATTAAAGTACTTTTACAGTTTTGTTTGTTTGTTTTTTAGCAAGCCGATGAAAGGTAAATTTGGTGTTGATGAGGAATAATTTATGGGTTGGGTATACACAGAATTGGATTTGAGACGGCAAGGAAAAAAGGAGCCAAAGATATGAAGGACAGTTGGGAGGTTATTGTTTAATAAATTGTGAATTGATGGACACCTGAACCAAGGGCACATAAGGCAATAATGTATAACTATTAAGAAAAAAACCATAAAAATGATTAGAAGACGTTCAGAATGACCCAATTCAACAGTTTACCGTGAGAATTTTATTTACCAAATAGTCTATTTAATTGAATAATGATGGGGGCTAAACGTTGTGCAAGGTGTCCTCCTTTCCTCTAGGTTAATAAAATAATATACTGTGAAATACAATAAAATTTTAAAAACTTAATCACCATCAGTAAAATCCTCCTTTATATACACTCACTCATTTTACACTTTTCATACTTCTGTTAATAGAGTGTGATGTAAAATAGGGCTTTTACTTTATATGTCGAACAGTTCAGAATAGTCCTGTTTTAGTATATGGACTTAGGTAAATTGTCACATGCAGTAATGATCACATTTGAGACAATATTACAAAATTAATTAACCTGCTTTAAAATATTTCAGCAGAATGATAACCATACAAAAAGTGAAGATTCCTCAAATATGAAAATACATTTCTAGGATTAGAGGTAGAAATTGAGAAAAAAGAAATTGGATTTAATATCTGAAGAACATTCCCATTGATTTATTAGACTTAATAGAGATAAAAATTTACCTATATTTGGAAAATTCATATGTTATAAAAATATGCTAGAAATAAATTATGAAAATTATTTATTGATAGATTTATAACATTATAAAGTATAATAGGAATTAAGTAATTTTCTTCAATTCATTAATAAGAAAGAATAAAAATAAAGGGAAACACCTCTGAATTCCAGAACACAACTGCTTCCAATTAGTTTTTTAAATTGCTGCTTTCTTAGGCAACATATTTTTGATTGCAAAAAAAAAAAAAAAAAAAAAAAGGAAAACAAAACCGTGAGCTAACAAGCAATGTCAAGGAATCAGAGGAAGAAGCATCAAAAATCAAAGGCTTCAGAATGAGCAGAAACCTGGACAATGCTGTAGTTTGTGAAATTACACTATAAGGTGTTTCAGCTTCCAGCTTTAACGGGCTGTACCAAGCTACTTTTGTATGTGGGGAGGTAATAAAATTGGCCCAACTTGGGTTAGATTTCAACCTTACTTCAATCATCTATGACCAAGAACTCAGGTCTTGTCACAAAGGGATCTATCTATCTTCTCATAGAAGAGGCACTGTGTAGATCCCCCATAGGCATTAACAACTAGGACATTTGTTAAACCCAGTACGTTAAACCAATGACATGACAATTTCATCTTTAAACAAAATTAGCACAGAAAAAAATATACCTGAAAATACTATCCATAAAAAAATCCTGATCTTTGCTTGAGCCCAGGGGTTCGAGGTTGCAGTGAGCTATGATTGCACTCCGCCTGGGTGACAGAGTGAGACCCTGTCTCTTAAAAACAAACAAACAAACAAATAAGCAAAAACTTGATTTTAACCCTTGCTGTGTTTTCCTAGGTAAACTTGGTAGACTAAATTTATTTACTGAGGAATCACTTTGAGCAGTCTCTATTTGGAAAAAGAAGATGTAGTACAATATTTTGTACTAAAATCCTGTTGTTTTTGTTGACTTGTTACTGGCACTATGTTTTTTTAATGTTTAAATGTAATCTTACATAAAATCCCAATTTAAACAACCAATAAAAACAGAGTTACTTTGATGGATATAGGGAGGGATGGCGTTGAATTCATATTTGCTTTGAGTCTCTGCTTGCTTCTTAGAGTGGCCCCTGAAGTTTCTTTTCAGAGACCCATATCACTGCAGAATACAATCTGAAAATCACTAGCGTATTAGAAAAAAAATAAAAGCATAAGATTTTGAATCAGGGGATCAGAGTTTTATAAAATGATGATTCTGGCACATACTAACTTCAAAACAGGTTAAATTACTTAAATTCTGCAAATCTTCATTTCTTCAGCTGAAAACTATAGATAATACTGATGGCATCTAACTCACAAGGTTGATGTATTAAATAAGTCACCTGAAGTAAACCATGCAATGCTGTACACTGTTAATTGATGATGTAATTAGGATCTATTTCCCCACCCTGTGAGGAAACAGTTCCTTTAAGGGCCCCTCTGTTCCCCCAGAGACCACATGCTCAATGATTTCAACAGTCCCCTCTTAAATAATTATGTTCACCTTCAAGGATATATCAATCAGTGACAACCTATATATTAACAAAACACCCGCGATTCAATTATTTTTACATCATATAGCTTATTCCAAATATGTTGGTGGTTATTTATCTGGTTCCGTGGTCTTAGAAGAGTGTGAAGAATGAACACAAGCAGAGAGAATGTACATTAAGTCACTGATTTGACAACATCTAGGAGCCAGCGCAAGCCAATGTGAGTAGCAGACTCAGTCTCCCTTTAGTGCCAAGCAGAGGATTACTCATGGAGATAGAGTGGAGCACCCAGGAGAAATGGATTCTGAGGAAACAAAAGCATTGCCTTGATATTATTCACTTGAGTCTGATTATAAAGCATGAAATGAGTGACAGACAAAAACTGCTTAAGTTGAGGCATATATTTTCACTCTATTTTGGATGTTGCTACTCTGACAATGTATTTTAAGTCCAGTATTCTTTCTTCTTTTTCTGTTTTTTTTTTTTTTTTTTTTTTTTTTTAATTCTCATTCACTTGTGTGAAAGCTGCTCTTCTTAAGACTGAAACTTTTCTATAGTAATGTTGTCTGTTTAGATTTGAATCTACTAGGGCCTTGGCACATATGGCTAGAATGCTCTATTTTTAAAGAGATATTGTGTCTGTTAATACAAAGGTCATGATGTAGATTTTTGCACTTAGAATCAGCATGAGAATGTGGAACTGTTCCTTGCAGATCTTGGCTCCATCAGCAAATAAATTAAAATAAACTGGAGGCTTGAAATAGAAATAATCCTCCTTCCAAGTGTTTCATTTAGAGAATGACATCCTGTTTTCTCCAGAATATCATGGGTAATTCTGCATATGAATGAATTTGGGAATAGAAAAAGCCCAGCAAATGAAACACACAAAATGACTTTTAGAATTTTAGGCTTCAGTAATAAAAATAAGTGATGATGGGTTTCTCTTTAAAGTGTGAAGGGTAAAAGGAAACCCGAAACTTAGTTACATAAAGTTTTAGAGTTTTATAACAATTTGTGAAAGCAAACAATAAGTTAAATTCTACCTGTAAAAGAATATACTATATCTTTAAGACAATTTTGACACAATTCGACTGTCACAGAAGTCAGACCAGCTTTCTGATTACAGTCACAGGTGGCTGGACCTAAACATCACTCACCTGGAAAACTTTGATTAGCCTCTCAATGGAGCCTGAAAGGGTTTTAACTCATGTTCAAAGTAACTGTTGTTAATGTCACAAAAATGTCTTAGTTTGTTAATAAAACCCTATTAGTAAAAGAGAAATACAAAAAGTACAGTAATATATACTAAATTGAAAAATAAATTTTCAGTCATCATAAATATAGATCCCTTCCATTATGTCACTGCTAAAATTGACCCAGTAGCTGCAGCAATCTTGGCCCATGTGTATCCTTGGTGCCCTTATGTTGAATTTTACTACTATTCTCTATTTAAAATGAAGTAAGAACTTAGTTAAAGTGCTATCTTTGCTAAAGAAAAAAACAGGAAGAATCTCTTATATCTTTATGTTGCCTGGCATAAAATAATTTTTTCAGACTTAGCATCCTTTGAGGAAATTGTGTGAGAGTTCATACTGCAAATATCATGGCATTTTTTGTATCAGGATGATGAGGATGATGATGGTAAATGAACAAATCTGTAATACCCACACATTTATGTGAAATCAATGTCAAATACTGGCCAGATGATCCTTAAACTTTTTCCTTTTCTTGGGCACTGTGAAAATAGGTTTTGTAACCCTTTTGATTACAGGCGGGGTCAGTGATACATCGCCTCTGATGTGAGGCAGTTAGGAGCTTTGCTTCAATTTATTTCCCTGTTTTGTTGACTGGGTGTCACCATTTTAAATTTGAAGCCATGTATTACAGATGGCCAAGCTTCAGTAATCCTGTGTCTCTGAATGACTGCACAAATTTTAACCTTTTCTTCCTACTTTTGGTGACTATTTATTCTTTGACATAAATGAGTAATAAACATTTATATTGCTACTCCTCTAAGGTTTGAGGGTTATTACATGTCCAACATTACCCACTATGACTTGCACATCCTCATACTAGATAATAAAAAAATATAAGTAACTGTGATACAAAAATAGGGTATAAGAAAGATAGTGTAAAGGCAGGAACCAGCAAATGCTGGCAACTGACTATAACATTGGTTGTTTTAGAAGCTATCATAGAACTATCATAGAACTATGCCAGGGAAAGGAAGAACCTGATAAGTTCTGGTAATATCAATTACATGTGACAGACTGTACTGGGTCCAACAGTTAATAAGCCTTGGTTGTCACAAACAGTGACCACATAGAAAAAAATAAATGTTTGCATAATATGATCAATATGTTTCTTTAGCCAATGTCTTAAAAAAGGAGAACTGATAGTGAAGATACAAGTCCTCATTGCCTAAGAGATGAATTTTCTAAATGATATTATTAATTGTCATAACATACTAATGAGGGAAGCATACATTTTTAATGACACTGGCAGAACAGGTCAACATATCATGATTTTGGGGCATTGGAGGTTGTAATGCTTGTAAAACAAGATTTTGAATCAATGCTATACATTTGGGGACTCAAAGTAAGTTTCCAAAATTTAAAAATATGAATGTTCTAAAAAACTCTAATTAACAAATTAATAAACAAATATTTGTTTATTTATTGAGCACTTATTGTCAGACCCTGTTTTCTATGTTTGGAATCTGAAAGTGGTACCTACATTACATTTTAGTAAGTTTCACTATTAAAATGAATCTCAGCCTGCTGGCAAGTGTTTTACATCTTCAGAGGAAAGTAATCCTAATGCTAAATCCTGATCAAGAATCAATGGATGGCGCCAGGTGCGGTAGCTCACGCCTGTAATCCCAACACTTTGGGAGGCCGAGGCAGGTGGATCACTTGAGGTAGGGAGTTCGAGACCAGCCTGACCAACATGGAGAAACCCTGTCTCTACTAAAAGTACAAAATTAGCTGGGCGTGGTGGCACATGCCTGTAATCTCAGCTACTCGGGAGGCTGAGGCAGGAGAATCACTTGAACCCGGGAGTGGAGGTTGCGGTGAGCCAAGATCACACCATTGCACTCCAGCCTAGGCAACAAGAGTGAAACTCCATTTCAATTAAAAAAAAAAAAAAAATCGATGAATGATCTTGGCTAGTTTGATTTGTTACCCTTTCAGCTTCACTTCTAGTAATATATTGCAGACCTCCTATAAAGTATTCTTCAATTAAAGTTTCTAATACATAAAATTTATAGATAATTCTTAAATATTTAAAAAAATTTGGACATCAATATTTTGTTCATTTGACCTGAACTCTTATGCCAAATCCACAGAGATCTGGCAACATGACTCCATATTTTTCTTGCAATTCTGCCTTCTAACAACTACTAAATTAAAATAAACATAGCATTCTTTGTTCACGCTCTATCAAGCAGATTGTACTCAGGTACCAAAATTATTTGTGATTAAACCTCTGATTGGTAGGTTGTAGCTATACTCAATTGGCATATCCTCCAGCAGTGATTACTTGAAATAGTATAAGATTTAAGTGCAAAATTATAGAGGCTGCTTTCCTAAATTTGAGTTATCTACATTAGTTTGTTTTAATTTCAGCTCTTACAGTAGAGTACTTCTCCTGAGGCAGGGGGCCAAGAAGCTACATCTGAGATGTTGCAAAGACTCCTGATGCAATTACTGTGTGGATAAATATTACATTACTTCATTTGTGTACTTTAAGTAAACTGGGTCTATTCGGTGTTCTATGAATCTTCTTTCTAATTTCCAACCCAGGACAAATTGAAATTCAGTCAGTCCTTGTGTAGGCACAGGATTTATATTTAATGTATCAAACAAAGTAAAAAAAATACATATATATATATTTATTTATTTCTGGAAAACAATCATGGGCATTAACAAACCCTCGTATAACTGTATGCTACTTTCTCAATTAAAATATTCCCAAAGGTTCTTCCTTTCTTGATGGTGATTAGCCATGAAATAAAAGGATACCTTGTCCTCACTAACCCCTAGGCCATAAATGACTGTGGATAATGTGGTCTATGATGTTTGCACTAGTAATTAAACTTAATCCACCTTCTTTCTTCCCTTACAGCCTCTCCCTCTTTTTCTATCTTACCTTCTCTTCCACATTTGTCTCTCTCAACCAGTCTTTATTTAGTTTTTTCTATCCTTCTCTCTATGCAAGCCACCAGCAATAGGGGATTTAGATTTATTTTTATCACAGGCAAAATTATATTAGAGATTGATTCTTGCTCTTTATATAAATTACTGATAAATGCTTATTAGTAGTATTATTTTAGACAGAGTCTCGCTCTGTCACCAGGCTGGAGTGCAGTGGCAGGATCTCAGCTCACTGCAACCTCCGCCTCCCGGGTTCAAGCGATTCTCCTGCCTCAGCCTCCCCAGTAGCTGGGACTACAGGCACGCACCACCATGCCCAGCTAAATTTTGTATTTTTAGTAGAGATGGGGTTTCACCATGTTGGCCAGGATGGTCTCAATCTCTTGACCTCGTGATCCACTGGCCTCGACTTCCAAAACTGCTGGGATTACAGGCATAAGCCACCACGCCCGGCGGTAAATGCTAATTATTGATTGGATTTCACTTTGCAGAGAAATTATAGTTCTATAAGACGGGAGAGTCTGTTTCAATCACAGTTAACACATAATCTTCTGAGTTAATTTTATAACTTAAATTATTCCTGGATCAACACAGGATTTGAGTTAATTTCAGCTTCAATATTTGCAATAATAAAATGTAAGATATTTAAAGGGGAGAGAATATTATATAAAAATTCCAGTGTAATATGGCTTCAATATCAATATAGCATGTTTCCCAGATGTAAAACTAAGAAGAAAAAAAAATCATTCAATGATGAAAGCAAGTATATATCTTTTTGTTAGCAGAGGAAAAAGAATTTTGCTGCTATTCAATTGTGGAAGTATGATATTTTATGTAAAGAACATTCCTCTTCAATCTCTTTATTACCTATTATACTCAGTTGCATGAGTATTGAAATATAATCCAGAAAAACATCAGGATGTTAAAATAATATGGTTCAGGTATGAAGGTGAAAGTAGGCTGTAATCCCAGCACTTTGGGAGGCCGAGACGGGCGGATCACGAGGTCAGGAGATCGAGACCATCGTGGCTAACACAGTGAAACCCTGTCTCTACTAAAAATACAAAAACTTAGCCGGGCGAGGTGGCGGGCGCCTGTAGTCCCAGCTACTCGGGAGGCTGAGGCAGGAGAATGGCGTGAACCCGGGAGGCGGAGCTTGCAGTGAGCTGAGATCCGGCCACTGCACTCCAGCCTGGGTGACAGAGCGAGACTCCGTCTCAAAAAAAAAAAAAAAAAAAAAAAAAAAGAAAGTAGGAGTATCATTTAGGAAAAGGTAGGACAATTGATGCTTATTACTTTTTAAAAGTTTTCTGAAATATTGATTGCTTTAGTTTTTGGTCAATAGCTGTGTATAGTAATAATCTCTCAAAATCAATATCTTAGTTAATACTGATATTCTGAGCGATTTTTGTATTTTATTTGGTTTTCTTTTTAATAATAACCCTGTCAAGCAAAACAGCTATTAGCCCCTTTATAAAAATGAAGAAGCTGAGGCATAGTCACATAACTTGCCCAGTCACCCAGCCAAGAAGGGGCAAAGCTATAGTTTAATACCAGTCTGGGTCCAGCCTTATTGCCCCAGATTCTTGTGTTACAATGAGTCATTAGGATCTAGGCAAGTACATTTCCTAGTTATTGTTTGATGAGTGATCCCTGTGATTTTACAGAGGCAAAGAAAATGAAGTCATAAAATCGGGAACCTGCATTTGCTTCCAGGAATTGTCAACACCCTTCAACCTAAAGAACTGTTTCAAAGGGACCTGTGGAGTTGGCCAGAACTATCCTTAAGCAGTATCTTTATATTTATCCAGATAATTGGCTGAAACCTTCAATTTTCATGTCATAGATTTAACAGATAATTTAGTCTTTAAAATTCTAAAGCTAAGTGTTAGACATTAGCTAGTTTGAGATAGAAATTAATTAAGCTGACCAACTTAGGGCTGCCATAAAATGTTAGCTATAAAGAGTTCTGCCCCCACTCCCAGGTTATTGAATAAATTATCTTACATAGTCCTTTCTAAGACTGTAGTCAAAATTATTATGTGAAGTTTTATAAGCGATAATACTAGGCTATTTTTCCGTTATTCATTTTCTTGTCAAGCAATTACTTTTAACTGATTTTTAAACAATTTGTAATCAGTGGACTCCAGAAAAGAAGTGGTTTTAGTTTTCTCCAATCATAGCCTTTTACCATGTTGGTGAATTTCCTTTTTTTTTTTCTTTATTCCTAAATGACCGCTTTGGAAAATCCATAGATTTTAATTTCTTTCAATTTTTATAAATTTCAATTGGGTCTAGTCTATTGAAAAATTCCAACTGCATATTCAGTTGAAAGCTTTGTGACCTCTTCCTTTTCCATCCAAAGCTCTTTAAACGTGTGCTCATATGACCTGGAATACAGATAAGTCATCCCCTGGGATAATTAAATGTCTTCACTACTTTCCTCTTGTAGGAATGGGAGAGGACTTTTCACTAACACGGGTCATCGGACAACGTACTTTGTGGCAGGACTCCAAATGCTGAGCCTCGTGTGTGCTTGTTGTGGAGAACTTTCGGGGCCTACAACTGCACAGTTCACTTTCTCTGGAGGTTTTCTGTGCAGGACTTCTTCACTGTGCACATCACCATTCCCACTACCACAGTGCCCTATACTTTACCCACAGGAATCTTACCAATGGGAATATATTAGTCAGGGTTCTCTAGAGGGACAGAACTAATAAGATATGTATATATGAAGGGGAGTTTATTAAGGACTGTCGACTCACAACGTCACAAGATGAAGTCCCATAATAGGCTGTCTTCAAGCTGAGGAGCAGGGAAGCCAGTCCAAGTGCCTAAACCTCAAAAGTAGGGAGGCCAACAGTGTAATCTTCAGTCTGTGGTCTGAGAGTTCCTGGCTAACCACTGGTGCAAGTCTAAGAGTCCAAAAGCTGAAGAACTTGGAGTCTGATGTTTGATGGCAGGAAGCCTCCAGCACGGGGGAAAGATGAAGGCTGGAAGACTCAGCAAGTCAAATCCTTCCATGTTCTTCTGCCTGCTTTATTCTAGCTGCGACGGCGGCTGATCATTTGGTACCTACACAGATTGAGGGTGGGTCTGTCTCCCCCAGTCCACTGACTCAGATGTTAATCTTTGGCAACACCTTCACAGACACACCCAGGAACAGTATTTTGCATCCTTCAATCCAATCGCGTTGACACTCAATATTAACCATCACAGGGGATATTGCAGCCAATTCCATGGATGCTTCTCCAATCTACTGTTTTTCTCTGAGTCCCTCTAGCCTTTGCTTAAATGAGTGTAGGAGGCAAAGTGCAATTTACTATATAAAAAAGTATGAAACAAGACGCTAGTCTCCCTTTCCTATAAGACTATGCCCTGCCCCCAATCCCTATGAGTAGTTCCCCTGGATTCATTTTACTTGCCTTGAAGGAAGCCCCTTCATTTGACTCAAGTTTGGAAAGGTAAAGAGCTTTATTCCTCCCTCCCTTGGTTAACATCTTAGCACAGTTGTGCCCATGCATGGCTTGTTGAGGGAGATGAGAGGAGGGAGGACAAGATTTGGATAGTAGTTTGAGTTTAGTCATGTCCTAGTAAATTCCACAGGACATGTTAGCCTCCCCTCTCTGCATTTGCTTTAGCCAATTGATTGAAATTTGATACATTTTCTCTAACCATATATTAGCTCCAGGCCCACTTACCAGGTAAGGTCCAATCTGACATCTTATTATAGTTTTATATACATGTAACTAAATTATAATCCTTTAAATATTATTGGGAAGATGTTGGTCAAGGATACAAAATTTATTTGACAGGGGAAGTAAATTGAAATTGGTCTATGGTACATTATGGTGACTATAGTTAACAACAATGTAGTATATCTTCAAAATTGCCAAAAGAGTACATTTTAAGAGTTCTCACCACGAAAAAATAAGTTTATGAGGTAATACATATGTTAATTAGCTTGGTTTAGTGATTCCGCAATGTGTACATATACCAAAACATTATGATGTACCCCATAAATGTATATAATTTTTTGTCATTTTTAAAAATGAGCATTATTGGGTCATATGTTCATACATTCTTTTCTTTTTTTGTTTGTTTGTTTGTTTTTTTTTTTTTGAGATAGAGTTTTACTCTTGTTGCCCAGGCTGAAGTGCAATGGCCCGATCTCGGCTCACCACAACCTCCACCCAGGTTCAAGCAATTCTCCTGCCTCAGCTCTCCGAGTAGCTGGGATTACAGGCATGCACCACCACACCCAGCTAATTTTGTATTTTTAGTAGAGACAGGGTTTCTCCCTGTGGAGTCTGGTCTCGAACTCCTGACCTCGGGTGATCTGCCCACCTCTGCCTCGCAAACTGCTGGGATTACAGGCGTGTGCCACCATGCCCGGCCATATAGTTATACATTCTATTTTTAATTTAACATAAGTGTTTTCTGCATAACTAAACATTAAACTGATATCATATATATATGATTTTATGATGTGGATATGTCAAAAGATAATTAATCTATCACGTATTTGTTGCACTCGAACATATTTTCAGTTTTCTTGCCAAAATAAAGGTGGTAAGAATGAAAATTATGTACTTAAATTTTTGTGCACATATTTAACTACTTTCTTATAAACAGTTTTTGTGGTGGAATTACTGGCTGAAATAATTTTTATCTTTGAAATTTTCATTATGTATATCATGGAATTGCCCTTCAGAAATGTGCCGTTTTATATTCTTACCAGCATGTGTGAAGCTGCCCATTTTACTGCTCGGGAATATGTAACATTATATTTCTGAAAAGTATTTTTCAAGTAGAAAAGCAAAATAATGTACAATTGTAATTTTAATTTACTTGATTAAAAGTAATATTAAATACTAACAATAGATCAATTACTCTTTATAGTTTGTATCTTGTGAATTATGTCTTCTTCCATTGATCATTTTCCTAATTTATGGTAAACTTTTGTGTTTTACCTGATTTTGGTGTGCTCCCTTAATATCATGAGTATGAGAATTTTTCAGTTTTTTCTATGTGCTGACATACATTACAGATAATAGAAACCCTTTTGAAATTCTAAAAGAAGTCTCTTATAATTGATTCAGATTTGCACCATTTTTAGATTTATTTTTTGAAACAGTTTTTCCTAGGTGCTCCGTATTTATTGATCAATTAAGGCTTTTCTTCTTTTGTTATACATGCTACTCATAATCTCTTAAAGGGTTCACGTGTGTTATATACTTAAATTATATTAATATAGAATTATAAGAAGCGTTCTAAAATGATTTTACAGCTTCTTCATATTTCTTTTATTTGTTAAAAACATTACCGAAACTGGATATTTGTGTCTTTTTTTCAAATGACAATTGTTGAACAGTTGTTAATATGGCTGTTTCGGAGTTTTTGTATTTTTTTCTTCTTTCAACTTTTATTTTAGGTTCCAGGATTACATGTGCATGTTTGTTACATAGGTAAATTGCACGTCACTAGGTTTTGGTGTACAAATAATTTCATCACCCATGTAGTGGGCCTAGTACCCTGTAGGTAGTTTTTCCACCCTCACCCTCTTTCTACCCTCTCCCCTTAAATAGGCCCCAACATCTAACGTTCCTATCTTTATGTCCATGTGTACTCAGTGTTTAACTCCCACTTATAAGTGAGAGCATGTGGTATTTGGTATTTTGTTCCTACATTAATTCACTTAGCGTAATAGCTTACAGCTCTGTCCATGTTGCTGCAAAGAACACAATGTCGTTGTTTTTTATGGCTGTGTAGTATTCCGTGGCGTATACGTACCACATTTTCTTTATCTGTTCTACCATTGATAGGCATTTAGGTTGATTTTTTGTCTTTTCTATTGTGAATAGCATTGTGATGAAGATACATATGCAGGTGTCTTTGTGATAGAATGATTGACATTCCTTTGGGCATATGCTTGATATTGGAAATGCTGGGTTGAATGATAGTTCTAAGTTTCTTTGAGAAATCTCCAGACTGTTTTCCACAGTAGCTAAACTACTTTACATTCCCACCAGAAGTGTATAAGTGTTCCCCTTTCTCTGCCACCTCACCAACATCTGTTATTTTTTATGTTTTTATAGTAGCCACTCTTACTGGTGTGAGATGTTATCTCATTGTGGCTATAATTTGCATTTCAATAATAACTGGTGATTTGAGCAATTTACATATGCTTGTTGGCCATGTGTATCTCTTATTTTGAGAAGTGTCTGTTCATATCCTTGGCCCACTTTTTAAAGGGGTTCTTTGTTGCTTGCTTATTAATTTAAATTCCTTATAGATTCTGGATATTAGACCTTTTGCGGCTGCATAGTTTGTGAATATTTTCTCCCATTCTGCATGTTACCTGTTTACTCTTTTGATGGTTTCCTTTGCTGTACAGAAGCTCTTTAGTTTAATTTGGCACCACTTGTTTATTTTTGTATTTGTTGCAATTGGTTTTGGAGATTTCATCATGAAATCTTTGCCAAAGCCTATGTCCAGAATGGTCAGATGGTTGTAGGTGTGTGACTTTATTTCTGGGTTTTGTAACCTGTTCCACTAGTCTATGTGTCTATTTTTGTTACAGTACCATGCTCTTTAGGTTACTGAAGCCCTGTGGTGTAGTTTGAAATTGGTAGTGTGATGCCTCAGTCCTTCTTTGTTTGGTTAGAATCACTTTGACTATTCAGGCTCTCTATTTGTTCCACATGAATTTTAGAATTTTTTTCTAATTCCATGAGAAATGTCATTGATAGTTTGGTAGGATTAGCACTGAATCTGTAAGTTGCTTTGGGTAGTATGCCCATTTTTTTTCCTTTATTTCAAAAAAAAAAAAAAAGAAAAAGAAGGATACATGTACAGAACGTGCATGTTTGTTACATAGGTATAAGTGTGCCATGGTGGTTTGCTGCACCTATTATTTACCCATCCTCTGAATTCCCTCCCCTCACACACCACATGTCAACAGACCTTGGCATGTGTTGTTCCCTTCACCATGTCCATGTGTTCTCAGTGTTCAATGCCCACTAGTGAGTGAGAACACATGGTGTTTGGTTTTCTGTTCCTGTGTTAGTTTGCTGAGGATAATGGCTTCCAGCTTCATCCATGTCCCTACAAAGGACATGATCTCATTCCTTTTTATGGCTGCATAGTATTCCATAGTGTATATGTACCAAATTTTCTTTATCCAGTCTACCATTCATGGGCATTTGCATTTGAGTTGGTTCCATGTCTTTGCTACTGAAAATAGTGCTGCAGTAAACATATGTGTGCATGTGTCTTTATAGTAGAATGATTTATATTCTTTTGGGTCTATACCCAGTAACGGGATTGCTGGGTCAAATGGTATTTCTGCTTCTAGATCCTTGAGGAGTCGCCATACTGTCTTCCACAATGGTTGAACTAATAACATTCCCACCAACAATGTAAAAGTGTTCCTATTTCTCCACAGGTTTGCCAGCATCTATTGTTTCCTGACTTTTTTTTTTTTTGAGATGGAGTCTCGCTCTGTCACCCAGGCTGGAATGCAATGGCACAATCTGGGCTCGCTGCAAGCTCTGCCTCATAGGTTCAGGCCATTCTCCTTCCTCAGCCTCCCACGTAGCTGGGACTACAGGTGCCCACCACCATGCCTGGCTAATTTTTTGTATTTTTAGTAGAGAAGGGTTTCACCGTGTTAGCGAGGATGGTCTCAATCTCCTGACCTTGTGATCAGCCCACCTCGGCCTCCCAAAGTGCTGGGATTACAGGTGTGAGCCAAGGCGCCCGGCCTGTTTCCTGACTTTTTAATAATGGCTGTTCTGACTGGCATGAGATGGTATCTCATTGTGGTTTTGGTTTGCATTTCTCTGATGATCAGCGATGTTGAGTTTTTCTTCATATGTTTCTTGATCATGTAAATATCTTCTGTTGAGAAGTGTCTGTTCACTTTTGATGGGGTTGTTTGCTTTTATTCTTGCAAATATGTTTAAGTCCCTTGTAAATTTTGCATATTAGACCTTTGTCAGATGGGTAGATTGCAAAAATTTTATCCCATTCTGTAGGTTGCCAGTTCACTCTGATGATAGTTTCTTTTGCCGTGCTGAACCTCTTTAGTTTAATTATATCCTATTTGTCAATTTTGGCTTTTGTTACAATTGCTTTTGGAGTTTTTATCATGAGGTCTTTGTCCATTCCTATGTCCTGAAAGGTATTGCCTAGGTTTTCTTCTAGGGTTTCTATGGTTTGGGGTTTTACATTTAAGTCTTTAATCCATCTTGAGTTAATTTTTGTATAAGGTGTAAGGAAGGGGTCCAGTTTCAATTTTCTGCATATGGTTAGCCAGTTTTCCCAGCACCCTTTACTGAACAGGAGATCTTTTCCCCATTGCTTGTTTTTGCCAGGTTTGTCAAAGCTCAGATGGTTGTAGATGTGTGGTGTATTTCTGAGGTCTCTGTTCTGCTCCATTGGTCTATATGGCTGTTTTGGTACCAGTATCATGTTGTTTGGTTACTGTAGCCTTGTGGTATAGTTTGAAGTCAAGTAGTGTGATGCCTCCAGCTTTTTTTTTTTTGCTTAGGATTGTCTTGTCTATATGGGGTCTTCTTTGAATCCAAATGAATTTTAAAATAGTTTTCCAATTATGTGGAGAATATCAATGGTACTTTGATGGTAATAGCATTGAATCTATAAATTACTTTGAGCAGTACAGCCATTTTACAATATTGATTCTTCCTATCCATGAGGATAGAATGATTTTCCATTTGTTTGTGTCCTCTCTTATTTCCTTGAGCAGTGGTTTGTAATTTTCCTTGAAGAATTTCTTCACATCCCTTGTTAGCTATATTCCTAGGTATTTTGTTCTCTTTGTAGTGATTGTGAATGGGAGTTCATTCATGATTTTGCTCCCTGCTTGCCTATTGGTGTAAAGGAATGCTTGTGATTTTTGCACATTGATTCTGCATACTGAGACTTTGCTGAAGTTGCTTATCATTTCAAGAAGTTTTTTTGGCTCAGATGATGGGGTTTTCTAAATATAAAATCATGTCTTCTGCAAACAGTGACAGCTTGACTTCATCTCTTCCTATTTGAATACACTTTATTTCTTTCCTTGCCTGATTGCCCTGGCCAGAACTTCCAATGCCATGTTGAATAGGAGTGGCAAGAGAGGTCATTCTTGTCTTGTACCAATTTTCAAAGGGAATGCTTCCAGCTGTTGCCCATTCAATATGATATTGGCTGTGGGTTTGTTATAAATAGCTGCTATTATTTTGAGATATGTTCCATCAATACCTAGTTTATTGAGAGTTTTTAACATGAAGAGATGTTGGTTTTTTTAAAGGCCTTTTCTGCATCTATTGAGATAATCATGTGGTTTTGTCTTTGGTTCTGTTTATGTGATAGATTATGTTTATTGATTTGCATATGTTGAACCAGCCTTGCATCCCAGGGATGAAGCTGACTCGATCATGGTGGATAAGTTTTTTGATGTGCTGCTGGATTTGTTTTGCCAGTATTTTATTGAGGGTTTTCGCATTGATGTTCATCAGAGATACTGACCTGAAATTTTCTTTCTTTTGTTGTGTGTCTTTTGGGTTTTGGTATCAGGATGATGCTGGCTTCATAAAATGAGTTAGGGAGAAGTCCCTCCTATTCAGTTGTTTGGAATAGTTTCAGAAGGAATGGTACCAGCTCTTCTTTGTATTTCTGATAGAATTCAGCTGTGAATCCATCTGGTCCTGGACTTTTTTTGGTTGATAGGCTATTATTTACTGCCTCATTTTCAGAGCTTGTTATTGGAATACTCAGGATTCAACTTCTTCCTGGTTTAATCTTGGTAGGGTGTATGCATCCAGGAATCTATCCATTTCTTCTAGATTTTCTACTTTATTTGTATAGAGGTTATTGCATAGATAATTCTCTGATGGTAGCTTGTATTTCTGTGGGGTCATTGGTGATGTCCCCTTTATCATTTTTTATTGTGTCTATTGATTTTTCTTTCTCTTCTTTATTAGTTTGGCTAGCAGTCTATCTATTTTGTTAATTTTTTCAAAAAACAACCTCCTGGATTCGTTGACTATTTGGAGAGGTTTTTTGTGTCTCTGTCTCCTTCAATTCTTCTCTGCTCTTAGTTATTTTTTGTCTTCTGCTAACTTTTGGATTATTTTGCTCTTGCCTCTCTAGTTCTTTTAATTGTGATATCAGAGTGTCAATTTGATATCTTTCTAGCTTTCTGATGTAGGCATTTAGTCTTATAAATTTCCTTCTTAACACTGCTTTAGCTGTGTCCCAGAGATTCTGGTAAGTAGTCTCTTTGTTCTCCCTGGTTTTAAAGAACTTTTTGATTTCTGCCTTAATTTCATTATTTACCCAGGAGTCATTCAGGAGCAGGCTGTTCAATTTCTATGAAATTGTATGGTTTTGAGTGAGTTTCTTAGTCCTGAGTTCTAACTTGATTGCACTGTGGTCTGAGAGACTCTTTGTTATGGTTTCAGTTCTTTTGCATTTGCTGAGGAGTGTGTTACTTTCAATTATGTGGTCGGTTTTATAATAAGTTCCATGTGGCACCGAGAGGAATATATATTCTGTTGATTTGGGGTAGAGAGTTCTGTAGATGTCTACTAGGTCCACTTGATCCAGAGCTGAGTTCAAGTCCTGAATGTCTTTGCTAATTTTCTGTCTCGTTGATCTGTCTAATATTGACAGTGGGGTGTTAACGTCTCCCACTGCTATTGTGTGGTAGTCTAAGTCTCTTTGTAGGTTTCTAATAACTTGTTTTATGCATCTGGGTGCTACTGTATTGGGTGCATATATATTCAGAATACTTAGCACTTCTCGTTGAGTTGTTCTCTTTACCATTATGTAATGCCCTTCTTTGTCTTTTTTGATCTTTGTTGGTTTAAAGTCTGTTTTGTCAGAGACTAGGATTGCACCCCCTGCTTTTTTTTTGGCTTTCCATTTGTTTGGTAAATTTTCCTCCATCTCTTTATTTTGAGCCAGTGTGTGTCTTTGTATGTATGATGGGTCTCCTGGATATAGCACACCAATGGGTCTTGACTCCTTATCCAATTTGCTAGTCTGTGTCTTTTAATTGGGACATTTAGCCCATTTATATTTAAGATTAGTATTGTTATGTGTGAATTTGATCCTGTCATCATGATGCTATTAGGTTATTTTGCACTCTAGTTGATGCAGTTTCTTCTTAGTGTCATTGGTCTTTATATTCTGGTGTGTTTTTGCAGTGGCTGGTCCTGGCTTTTCCTTTCCATATTTAGTGCTTCCTTCATGAGCTCTTGCAGGGCAGACCTGGTGGTAACAAAATCCCTCAGCATTTGCTTGTCTGTAAAGGATTTTATTTCTCCTTCACTTATGAAGTTTAGTTTGGCTAGATATGAAATTCCAGGCTGAAAATTCTTTCCTTTAGAAATGTTTAATATTAGCCTCCCATCTCTTCTGGCTTGTAGAGTTTCTGCTGAGATGTCCACTATTAGTCTGACGGGCTTCCCTTTATAGGTGACCCAGCCTTTCTCTCTGGCTGCCCTTAACAATTTTTCCTTCATTTCGACCTTGGAGAATCTGATAATTATGTGTCTTGGGCGTGATGTTCTCATGGAATATCTTAATGGTATTCTCTGTATTTCCTGGCTGGGGAAGTTCTTCTGGATAATTTCCTGAAGTATGTTTTCCAGCTTGTTTTCATTCTCCCTGTCTCTAATCCCCAGGAAGGCTGGGACCAAGCTTTGTTCTCTTGCCCCATGCTATGCTGGAGGGGTCAAGGTATTCTCCTCTGCTGGCAACAACACTCTGAAAGGGAGGTAAGGGGATCATGAAGGAATCCTTGCTGCAGGGGGCCACGGACAAGTGTGTACCACCAAGGTGGTAGGGTGTCCACAGGCAAGTGTGCACTGGTACAGTGGTGGGGGAGGGTGGCAGGCAAGTGTGCAGCAGCTTGTTTTGTTTTTAGAAAATTTGTTAAGAGGCTGGGTGTGGTGGCTCACACCTGTAATCCCAGCACTTTGGGATGCCAAGGTAGGAGGATTACCCGAGGTCTGGAGTTCAAGATCAGCCTGGCCAACATGATGAAACCCTGTCTCTACTAAAAAATACAAAAAATTAGCCAGGCATGGTGGAACATACTTGTAATCCCAGCTACTAGGGAGGGTGGGGCAGGAGAATCCCTTGAACCCAGGAGGCAGAGGTTGCAGTGAGCCAAGATCATGCCACTGTACTCCAGCCTGGGCGACAGAGTGAGACTCCATCTCAGAAAAAAAAAAAGAAAGAAAGAAAGAAAGAAAGAAAATTCATTAAGAAATTAATTTGGCTAATCTGTGATGTATAAAATATTAGGTTTTAGGGCTTGGGATATAATTTATGCTTAGGACATATGGAAATAAGTTCTTGTTTTTAGAGTAATACATATATTTGAAATTGCTTATTTTATTTATATGTTATTTGTGTGTATGTATATATGTCTTTGTGTTTTATCTGTCAAATGCTGAGTTGTTTCTTTGGTTTCATATAACCATAATTCATGCATTCAAAAGAGCTCATCTTCAAAGTTGCCTAAAAATTTTCTTTAACTGCAAATTTAAGTATTACTGTATATATTTTCTATTTGCATTTGCTTAAGCATATCTTCCCATCCATTTATTATAAATTTCTGTTACATATATATAAATGGCATCCTTTGTATATATTTTCTAACCAAGTCAATATGTTTAATATTAAATTTTACATATAATTAAATTGTTATTCAATAATATTAAATGCTCAATTTAATATTAAATTTTATATGATGTGATTAAAATTAGTGTTTTATATCTGCAATACTATGTTATGTTTACTTTCTTATAGACATCAGATGTGATCATGAATTTTTCCCTTTGTAAATAACATGATTATTTTCCTTGCCAATGAGTCCTGAGCATTTAAAAAAAAAATGTTTGTAGTTCAAAACGTTTGCTGGTATCTATTCATATTAATTTTCTTCCATCATATTCATCTTCTTCTTCCTAAGCACAGTAAGTTTCTTCAAACTGCTTTCACAGGTTTTATTTTCCCTTTATATTTTCCTCTCAATATTTTCAGAAAAATTTATTGATTATAATTTGCTTTTGTTTATGTTTTAATCATCAAGCTCCTTTCTAAGAAATACCTATAATCATTTACTTAAAAGGTTTTTGTCATATCTATCCTCTCTTGCATCATTTTATTTTATTTAATCTTGTTTATCTTCTTTATGATGGAGAGATACAGAAATTTTTCTTCATGTCATTGATTAAAATGTCTACAGATTCAAGTAGAACTTCTGTTTTTTACTATCTCCAATGTGGATTTCAGATGTCATGCAAATAAAATAGGATATTATGTGTGGACATGTATGTGTATACATTTTCAAAGGAAAGGATGTTTTTATCTAGTTGCCAATATGTAACTGTATATTTCAATACTAGCCCAGATAAAATATCATTACTCAATTTTATATTGATATAAACTTGAATCTTGGTGTTTGTGGCAGTCAATAAGGAAAGAGAACTATATTTCCATTTTAATAGCTAGTTGACCATAGTAAGGTTTTGCTTCTAAAACATTATTTTCTCTCTAAGGTTTTTATGAATATTTAGTAAAAGTCAAAACACTCAGAATTAAAGATAAAATTTGAAACTATTGCCAAATTTTCAGCAGGATTGACATCTCATACAATTAACATAAGAACTGCAATCTGGAACTAATGAAGACTTCTGTCAGTACCAAAAACCTGATTACTGGCCAGACGTCATACTGATTGCTAGCCAGACGTCATATAAAACTGGAGCCTGCCTGGCCTTCTGTTACTCTAATGTTGTACAGTAGCAGTATGCGTATATCCTGTACAACATCTTTTTTCTTACACTGTTTCAGATGCACTAGGGGGACAATAGGCAAGAATATTAGAATCCAAACAGGAAACCAAATTGTTCATACAGAGGTTCCTAGAAAAGCACTGTACTGCTCCCTCCACCAGAAGTGTCCAAAATGTGGTGAGGGTACATTAAAGGGCAGAATGGAAGAAGGACAATAGAGATGTGATAGATGGGTAAGATCTTTCCTGAGGCTTTTAACAATTAAGATGATAAAACCATGTAGGCAGCATTGAGGATGTTATTTTATGTGGGACAAAAGGGCAGACATCAAACACATTTAAAATATGTATCTTACTTTAATTGCTTAGTAAAATAAGGGAAAGTGATAATTTAGCTCTGAACTATACAATTTAAATTGGAATTTCATTTACCAAGAACAATTTGCTCTTTACCCTCATTCTTCAAACAACATCAAAACACTGCATATAAAGATAAATCGATAATTGATCTGTGAGTCATCTAACTTAACTGATAGATGTTCCTGACCATTTAATCCAAAACTGTGACCCTTGGACCAATAAATCATGATGTTTTACATTGTTCACAGCTATTTTCTCATACAAGTAAAGCAAAATAATATGAAATATGATGTAATAATTGAACCTATGTATTTTAACTCTCATTTAATATAAGAGATGACCTTTGCAGAATATCCTTAAGGGGGAAAAAAGTAAGACATTTGGAGAAATACCAAACAATCTAATGCATCTATAGTTTAAAGAAAAAAAAGGGTTGCTTCTTTTCATATCTTTTTAAACAACCAATGCATATTGATTCTGGAGGTACTGCACCTGCATATTTAAGAGTCAAACAATTTTGAGTCATCTTTAAATAAAATATGATTTTATACTTGTATTTTATTGCTTAGGTTACAAAATTATAATTAGATACTTTGAGAGTAATATTTTAGGAAAATAATTTTAGGTCTTTAAACCTAGACATAAAACGTAGGTAGTTACCAATGGAAAGTTTTGCTCTTCAAATTCTTTCCTCTAAATACATTGTATTAATGATATATACTACTGTATTAGTTGTATTTCAATTATTGGATTCAATTGCATTCCAAAGTCTTAAGTTATATTAATTCTATTGTATTAGTACAAATGTACTGCATATAAATATATTCTATACATTATATATTAATTGTAAAATTAATATAGATTTAATATTCTAGCCAGCATCTCTTTTTTGAAATGCAGTTTATACTTTCTAAACCACACATAATATATTTAACATTAATAAGGCACCTTTTGACTTTGAGTCCATCTGCTGACATTTCCTAGGTTTGATAAATGGCCCATTAATGTTTGAAGAAGAAATGTGAGGTACGATCAGTTACCTTCTAGGGAAGGAGAATAGACTTTCAGATACTTAGCAGTGGGGTAAGAAAAGCTGCGTTCAGCCTGTCTTAATCCTACTTCTGTGGCTGGTGAGGAAGCCTTTCTCACAAGGACCCTTACAGTAAAGCGGTTGTTAAACTGGGGGCATGTATGCTTACACTCTGCCTTCTTAATTTAATAACTTTTCTACACAGTTATATATATTTAAATTCAATAAAATAAATATTGATAATTAATAAAGGCAAGGTTACCAGTTTTAATAAAATTAAAGTAACTTTTTCATTTTGATGATATAAAATGGCTGTTTTAAATAATCAATTGCACTGATCTCATTACTAATAATTTTAAATTTAGGAATCCAATAATTTTAAAAATCTCATGATATTACTATATTGATGTGATAGTATTTAACACTTAAGAAGACAAATAAAGAACAAAGAAGATTTGGAGAGAATTCTAGGAATCTTTATTATGATGCTTGCAAAGGCTTTCCTTCTAAAGGCATAAAGATTAATGAAGTTGAGATGAGAGCGTGTGAGTATAGTTGGACATATTTTTCACCAAATTTACATAAAATGTTTTCTCTGATGTGTATTTTTGAGCAAAATCTCAGTCTTCATTATGGTTAACCTTTCTTTTCACTGTCTCTACTTAGTAACACATATATCAGAGAACTGAAAATGCTCATATCTACAAAGAGGAGAATAGCATATTAAACCAATATAAGAGGTCTGTGAAGATTATATTTTGTGATGAGAATTCTAGATATTATCCGTTTCTTCAGTGTCATTAGAAGAGAACATTTCCCCTCTCCGCAAGTACAAAAAATTAAAAGTATTTATTGTACAAAAATAATTTTACAATCATATATTCTATGATACTTTTTGTAGTTTTCCAACTGCACTTTATATTATTTCACTTTTATTGAAGATAATTTTAAAAAATCATCAATAATGCAAACTTTTAAACTTATATAAAATTAAAAGTAATTAAAACTATAGTGCATGAAAAACTTCTAGATTATAGGGTGACATAGAAAACATGAATTATTTTGAACTGCCTGTTCTAAAGATGTGGGATGGATGTGTCATCCCTTTTCTTCCTCCTAAAGTATCCCAGAGACCAGAGTACTGGGTCCAAAGTAAATCTAACAGGAATGGTTTTATAGATTGTGAAATTGAGGTCTAACAGTGTCAAGACAGAAGGCCATAGAACAAATCAATGGATCAGAAAGGACAGGAACTTGGAAATTTCTCTTACTCTCACTATTACTCAGTAAAAAGATGTGGAAAAATGAAGTTAAATGGTGACAATTACCTTGTGAGTTAAGATTGTGCAGATGGCCAACATATATAATATTTTGGATGTGTATTTCTGTCTTTTTTTTTTTAAATTTGGCAGTTTCTTCTTATTATATGTTTATGCTTAGTTTCTATTTGACAAGTTTCCCCTTTCCTCAGTTACTCAGTCTTAGGTTCATAGATAAAGCTTTCAGGCAAATATATGAAAAAAAAAAAAAAAAGGCAGAACCAATTACATAGAAACAGGAAAATAGGCTAATAAGCAGAAATTGATACCATATTTGTTGCCATTTAAATGGAATTTTTTATATTTTTTGTATTAAAGATAAATAATACATTGATATGTGCTAAGTAATTACATATTTTTACCTAATTTATAATATATTATGGATCCTTTACTTAGGAGATTTTATCATAAGCATCTTTATTTTTGTGTGTTTGGTTTATAAATTTTATTTCCTAATATGCTTATAAAATTTTAAACTTTGAGACTGCAAAAATGTGGGAAGTAATTGAGACTCCAGATCTTCTTGCAAATATATTCCTGTTTCTGAATAGCATATTGCACCCCTTTGCCCTGAAGCTTCTGGATACACTCAGATGAAGTTTAGTTTACTATCTGCTTACTCTGTGATGAAGACTACGATAACAATGAGAAAACATTCTAACAGGGCGTCAGAATGCTCTCAGACTTAACAATACCGGATCTTAGAAGACAGTAGAGTAACGACTTCAAATCCCTGAAGGCATTTAATTTTCAACCTTGAAAAGTAAACTGATGATAAGTAAAATTGACAATAAAATATACTAAACAAATTCAACTTAAAATAGCATTTTAGAAGTACAGCATGAATATGAAGAAAAATAAACATAGTTTGCACAAAAAAATGGAACCCAAAGAACAGAGTAGAAAAAGAACAGATGGATTCCATTTAATGCCTACCATTGACTAAAAGGCATTATGGAAGGGATCTTCTGTTTATGTAAAGATTGTAAAGAGATATATAATGTAATGAGAAATGACTATTGAGGCAGGAAAACTATAGCCTAAAATCCAGCTAACTAAGCATATTTAATGACATTTATATAGTGAGCAGGCTGATTTGGAGGGAGAAGTAAACAGATCTTGTGGAATGCCCCAAGTGAGACATTGGATGGAAGATTAGGTGAGGTCAAAGCTGAAACATAAAGCATATTTGTATATGTAAATTTCCGCCTGTGAGATTGGACACTTTTGAGAAGTGTAAACCTCTTCTTCCCTTCACTGGCATGGAGGTTGGTGTGCTTATGTTTCCCAGAGTTAGCAGCGTCACATTGCTCTTTCTGTGCTATTTATCTGTATCCCTGCAAGGACAGGTTTTATGCTGAATGGCTTTGAGGTTCATGCCTTTGCATGTATTCATCAGTTGAGTTAGGACTGTGTTGCTCTGTAGTCCACTTTTCTTGATGACCTCTGAGGAGGAAGACTATCCACTGAAGGTAGAGAGATATCTATACTTGGCCAAATTCACTCAAGTGAGAAAATGTAATATGACATTTTTAAACATGCAAGGAATCACAAAACAGTAAACCCCTTTTTTGGGGGGGCTGTGCTGAGGAAGAAACTTAAAAAAAGAAATGGCATCCATGAAACAAGAGATTCCCAATGGTGAGTCGTGAAGTTAATTCGCAATATTAACAGCTGGTCAGTCAAAGTTAGAATAGAAAGATCAGGGACTATGAAAGAGTGGCATCCAATGGGGAAAAAGTTACCCGATATGCCTGGGCGTTTGGAACAACGATTGTGCCTTGACAGATATGCTGGAGCATATTAAAAAAATACCCAGGAAGACATAGATAACCCAAATGAGTAATAATTTCAGAGAAACTTTTACAATGGAAACCTAATCCTAATACATTACATAAATGATAACGTAATCATCCAACAATTTCAATATTGGTAAGACAAGTAGGTTAACAGGTTTGGGGTATAGGGAAGAGTAGAAGGTTCAAAAGTGCTAAATCACTGTAACAGGATATCAACAAATGCTCTGAAAATTGTATCAAGAAGTGTTTACTCCAGGAAGTAAGACTGGTAGTAGGGAATTTGGGGAAAGGACATTACCATTTTTGACATTTGTCTTTTAACATTAGGTAATGTTTTAAAATATGTACTTTATTTTTAAAAAATAAAAATAGACCGGGCACGGTGGCTCACACCTGTAATCCCAGCACTTTGGGAGGCCTTAGTGGGTGGATCATGAGGTCAAGAGATTGAGACCATGCTGGCCAACGTAATGAAACACCATCTCTACTAAAAACAAAAAAATACAAAAATTAGCTGGGCATGGTGGCGCACACCTGTAGTCCTAGCTACTTGGCAGGCTGAGACTGAAGAATCACTTGAACCTGGGAAGCGGAGGTTGCAGTGAGCCGAGATCACACCACTGCACTCCAGCCCGGCGACAGAGTGAGACTCCATCTCAAAAAAATAATAATAAAATAAATATAAATAATTTTTGAAATAATCTACATACTTTGAGGATCTGGTTAGTTTACATTGCTTTCTTATACATTTTATTCTTCTAATAACACAATTATTAGTCCATAGAGTTTCATAAGACATATCTTCTTATCTACATTTTTTCAGATAGGAGTTTGTATCTAGGAGATGTTAAATAACTTGCCTAGTCACATTTTTTAAGTGGTGTAAGGAGTAGAATTTGAGCTTTTTCTGGTTCAGTGTTCTATTTATATACATTGCTGTTAATTATGATTTTGGTTGCGAGTTTAATATACTTTCTACACAAGGATTTATTTTACTGGGAATGTCTAAATGCAATGTTTTATCTTCATTGAGGAAATACTTGTATAATGTGATATGCCAAAACAGATGAAAAAATTCTCACTCAGTAATTCCTATTTAAATTGTCAAAAACACTGGGGCTCTTGAGTGGATCTTATCAAGCTGGATGAATTTATAAGTAGGTTTATATTAATATTCAACTGCTGACAACAAAATATTGTTTTTTTAAACATTGAATTGTAGGAAAAATGTGTTTTGTGGCAAGTTAGAAAACAATAGAAAATGAGCTGTCCCTCTGGAGATCTGCACTGTGTACAGGAATAGTTCTCCCTTGTCCTGTAGTATTAACATCAAGGATACTTTAGGCACCTGTGAGACATGATCTCAACCATGCTCATAGCTCCTAGGACTCAGCTTATAGGATTCAAAGAAGCTATGGGAACAAGTGGCCTTAACAAAAGATAATTTAGGCTCTCAGATCATACATCCAACTGTGTCACAATCCTTTTTTTCAAGCTTGATTAAAGTGATAAATTATAGGTGCAAAGCTGATGGACACTGCATAAACACAATATGTGACTTGAATGATGAATTACATATATATACACACATATATATGTGTGTGTGTATATATATGTATGTGTGTATATATATGTGTGTGTGTGTACATATATATCTATAACAGAAGAACAGGACCAAGGAAATAGCATAACATGTAGCTAATCTCTTTTTTTCTGTGTTGGAGTTGTGAGTTTTATTTCCTCTGGCCTAATGAAAAGAAACAGTTTTACTGACTATAGAAAGAATGTGTTGTGAAAGACATTTCAACAGACAACTTCAACATAAATATAAAAAACAAAAAGTGTATGTATGTGTATATAGTGTGGTTGTGGGATTAATTACCAATCCCTGTTCACTACAGATACTGGGGATCTTTTCTACCTTGGTCCTGTCTAGAACTCTTTTTTCTTTATTTTGAAAATTTGTTAATTTTCTCCTACTAAGACAGTTATATATCAGTTCACATTTTTTTGAGGTAGATCTTTGGATAAAAGTAAATATCATCTTTGCAAAGAATTCTGGTTTTTGTATAATTATTTTAATTTCAGTTATTAATATGCAAAAATGCCTTTGACTTCTTTTAAATAGCTTTGATTTTCCAATTTTTATTGTCATGGAGATTTTGGAGTTGATGGAGACATGACTCCTATTGTGTCCAAATATTTTTGCTAATAGCTTCTCTTTTACTGAGATGGGACACTCTCACAGTTATTTTTATCAAATTGTAAATTCTGTTCTTATTTTGCTGCTTTGGCCAGAGTTCTGTCAAGGGGCAGCAGCTGCAAGTAAAAATTATGAAGTTTAGTTGTTTGGACATCTCATCATATTTATAAGTTTTGTGTACACATAAGAGGAAAAGACGGTAACATAGTTCCTACATTTGCTTTGAATATTTTGTCAAAAATTTTACTAAGACTTTATGCTAGTCAACTTTTCTATATGTCTCCTTTAAAAAATATTTTGTTTTACACATATTTGAGCACTGAGAATATGCTGAATTGAATACTTTGAGTCGGCTGCATAGGAGGCCCCAAGGAAGTGAGGCAATAGACAATAAACACATAAACCAACAGAAAAGAACATTGTGACCAGAAGTCATGATTTTAACAACAATTTTGAGGAAATGCAATATTTTAAAGATACCTCTAAGTTATTAAAGCACGTTTATTTTCAGTAGCAGTGTGGCAAGTAAATAATTCCTTCCTTGTTTTTTGATCTTTGCATTAGTTTCTTGGGGATACATCGGAAGAAAGTTTTCTACGAAGCACCACAAACTTGGTGGCTTAAATCAAGAGAAATGTATTCTCTCATTACCCTGGGTGCTATAATTAATTCTGAGGAAGAATCCTTCCTTTCCTCTTTCTAGCTTCTCGTGGTTGCTGGCAGTCCCTGGCATTCCTTGACTTACAGCTGTATCACTCCAATTTCAGCCTTTGTTTTCACATATCCTCCTTCCCTCAGTGTGTGTCTGTCCTCACAGGTCTTTGTTTTATTCTGGTTTTTGTTTGTTTGTTTTTGAGACAGGGTCTCATTTTGTCACCCAGGCTACAGAGCAGTGGCACAGTCATGGGTCACTGCAGCCTCCACCTCCACCTTCTGAGTAGCTGGGACTACAGGTGCACGCCACCATGTCTGGTTAGTTTTTTAAATTTTTGTAGAGATGGGGTCTCACTATGCTGCCCAAGCTGGTCTCAAACTCCTGGTCTCAAGTGATCCTCCTATCTTGACCTCCCAAAGTGCTGGGATTATTTGCGTAAGCCACTGCACCTGACTGTCACAGGCCTTCTTATAAGGACAGCAACCATAACATAGGGCAAACCATGAGCCAATATGGCCTGGTCTTAACTAAGGATATCTTCAACCACTCCATTTCCAAATAATATCACATTTATACAGCTTTATTTGAGGCTTAAGCATTCATAATTTTGATATGTTTTTATTTAAAAGCGAGTACCAAATAATTTCTTTTAGTAGAAATTAGTGTTTGTTAGAATATATAAAGAGCTTTGTAATCAGATAGATGTGTTCAAATTCCTTCCTTCTCTTTTGACCTTGAGCCAGTTAGTGATCCACTGATTTTTTGTAAAATCCAGTTACTAATTATTTCAGGTATATTCAGATGACTTGACTGATTCGAACCCAAGAAATTGCTGGTAGACGTCATCTCCTCCCTCTTTATATCTGTATTGTTAAAGGAAGAGAGACTCTAAGAAATGTACCCAGAGACAAGTGATTATTTTGTCAAGCTAGGGAAGATAATGCAACATTATAAAGTCATTTGGACTGATTTTCTTTTCTATTCATATTTTCTACTAGGGAAATAATTTGTAAATAAATTCTTTGTCTTCAGAGTAGGATAATAAATGCCATGCATAAAAGGCTTGTTCTCCTAAGCATTGGCCTAAGAAGAAGTTGTCAGGATTTGGATAAATCTCCCCATTACTGAGACATTGACCTCATCCTTCAGGGATGACTCAAATATCAATAATGTAGTTAATATTCATTTTTTATTTGTCTGGACTGAAGAATTGTTATGATCTGAAAGGGGATTTTTAAGGAAACTGCGAGTGATTTACTGATGGATGACTTACTGTTGCTTACTGGTATCCTTAATGTCCCACTGGGCTACATTTTCTCTGACTTGGGGCAGTTGCTGCTCCATCCTCTCTCTCTCTTTCTTTCTTTCTTTCTTTCTTTCTTTCTTTCTTTCTTTCTTTCTTTCTTTCTTTCTTTCTTTCTTTCTTTCTTTCTTTCTTTCTTTCTCTCTCTCTCTTTCTCTCCTTCTTTCCTTTCTCTCTCTCTCTTTCTTTCTTTTTTCTTTCTTTCTTTTTTCTTCTTTCTTTCTTTCTTTCTTTCTTTCTTTCTTTCTTTCTTTCTTTCTTTCTTTCTTTCTTTCTTTCTTTTCTTTCTTTCTTTCTCATGACCAGACCAAAATACCTCTGTTGATTTATTCAGCCCCCATCATGCCTGCACTGATGAGGATTATCTGCTTAGATCCCCATTCTCACAGTTAAACCAGACCCAACTTGGCTTTTTATAAAGATGCTATGTAGTTTAATTTAACACCTGGAGTTTGACCATACTCTTTTCTCTTAGTTCCTGGTAATGTAGAATAATACTTAGCAAGAAAATTTTGGTCCCTTTATTATATTTTCAGAAATCCCAAGAACAGAAAATGCTAAATTATCCAATAGATCTGTACTTTTAAAAATATCTCTATATTACTTTTTAAATGATTTGAGAGTAGAAAACTTTCTTCAATATTACTATGTTTAAAAAATTCCTTTAAAATTGATTTTATTCCTTAAACTCTGTCAAATGTCTGCTAAGATATTAGCATCTATATATTTTATATAAGCATCTATATATTAGATGTTTTCATTGCCACCTGGGGCAATATAAAGGGAGTATAGAGAGGCAAGGGGTATAAATATATCCTTTAAAGTCCTCTACTGTGGTGATGGTGGGCTATGATACATGATGATTTAGAAAATATTAAATTCATTTTATTAAACTCTGATCATTTTTGCAAATGGTTGTATACATATTGGTATAGTTTGAATATTTGTCCCTGCCCAAACCTTACGTTGAATTGTAGTCCCAAATGCTGGAGGAAGTAGGGCCTGGTGGGATTTTTTATTAGTCCATTCTTACATTGCTATAAAGAACTACCAGAGACTGGGTAATTTGTAAAGAAAGAGGTTTAATTGGCTTATGGTTCTGCAGGCAGCACAGGAAGCATGGCTGGGGAGGCCTCAGGAAACTAACAATCATGATGGAAGTCAAAGAGGGAGGAGGCACATATTACATGCCCAAAGCAGTAGGAAAAGAGTAAAGAGGGAGGTGCTACAAACTTTTGAACAACCAGACCTCATGAAAACTCACTCACTATCATGAGAACAGCAAGGACAAATCTACCCCCATGATCCAATCACCTCCCACCAGGCCCCTCATTCAACATTGCAATTCAACATGAGATTTGGGTGTGAACACAAATCCAAACCATATCATTCTAACCCTGGCTCCTCCCAAATCTCTTGTTCTTCTCACATTGCAAAATATAATAATCCCTTGTCAACAGTCGCCCATTCGTAACTCATTTCAGCACTAACTCAGAAGTCGACAGTCCAAAATCTCATCTGAGAAAAGTCCTTTCCACCTATGAGTCTGTAAAATCAAAAACAAGTTAGTTACTTCCAAGGTACAATCGGGGTACCAGCATTGGGTAAATACACTCATTCCAAAAGGAATAAGTCAGACCACACAAAGTGGCTTCAGGTCTCATGCAAATATGAAACCCAGCATAGCAGTCATTAAGTCTAAAAGCTCCAAAATAATCTCTTTTGACTCCATGTCTCACATCCAGGCCACAAGACTCCAAGGCCTTGGGCATCTCTTTGCTCACACATATGAACATATGCCATTAGCAGCAGCCAGAGCCATATCTTGAATGCTTTGCTCTTTAGAAATGTATTCCACTAGATGCCATAAATCATCTCTCTCTCAAGTTCAAAGTTCCACAGATCTCTAGGGCAGAGGCACAATGCCTCCAACCTTTTTGCTAATGAATAACAAAAGTGACCTTTGCTCCAGTTTCCAATAAGTTCCTCATCTCCATCTGAGGCCTCCTCAGCCTGTACTTTATTGTCCATATCACTATCAGCATTTTGGTCACAACCATTCAACAAGTCTCTAGGAAGTTCCAAACTTTCCCTCATCTTCCTGTCTTCTTCTGAGTCTTCCAAATTGTTCCAGTCTCTGCCCATTACCCAGTTCCAAGGTTGCTTCCACATTTTCACTTATCTTTATAGGAATGCCTTACTTCCCAGTACTAGTTTTCTGTGTTAGTCTACTCTCACACTGCTATAAAGAAATACCTGAAACTGGGTAATTTGTAAAGAAAGGAGTTTTAATTGACTCACAGTTCCACAGGCTGTACAGGAATCATGGCTGGGGAGACCTCAGAAAACTTACAATCATGACAGAAGGTGAAGAGGAAGGAGGCGAGTCTTAAATGGCCAGAGCAGGAGGAAAAGAGTGAGGGAGGAGGTGTTACACATTTCTAAACAACCAGACCTTGTGAGAACTCACTCACTATCATGAAAAGAACAAGGGGGAAATCCACCCCCATGATCCTATCACCTCCGGCCAGGCCCCTCATCCAACATTGGGAATTAAAATTCAGCATGAAATTTGGGCTGGGACACAAATCCAAACCATATCAGAGATGTTTGTATCATAGGAGCAGATCCCTCATGGCTTGGTGTTGTCTTCACAATAGTGAGTGAGTTCTTGTGAGATCTGGTAATTTAAAAGTGTGTGGCAACCCCCACCACCACATTCTCTCTCTTGCTTGTTCCTGCTTTTGCCATGTAACCTGTTTGTCACCTCTTCATCCTCTTCCATGATTGTAAACTTTCTGAGGCATCCCTAGAGGCTGAGCAAATGCCAATACCATGTTTCCTATAAACTCTGCAGAACGACGAGCCAATTAAACCTCTTTTCTATATACATTACCCCGTCTCAGATATTTCTTTTTAGTACTGAAAGAAGGGCCTAATATACATGTAAAATAAAGAAACTGTCAGTTAGGATATTCTATTTACCAAAATATACAGTCAAATAATTGGATACAACTTTCATTGTTTAGATGAAATAAGGGTGTTATGGTTTAAATATTCCGTCTATTTTTTTTTTTAAAGGGAGACCCTCAACTTTTTTTTGTATTTTGCTACTTATGCTTAGCAGACTTCATTTACAATTTTGGGTATTAATGAGCAGATTAAATATAATCCTTTAGAAAACATCATGCCCTAGTCATGTCATAGGTACGGCATTTTCATATGATACTTTCAGTAATAAAATCCCTGAAAATCATCAAAAAACAACTCCCTTTGCATACTATGCTGAAATTGTTTGGCTATGGGGATGTTCCAATGTATGTATAAAATATAATAATATTACTACTTCAGTAGCATCTTAGGTTTGTTCAGTAAGAAAGAAGAAAGAAAAACACTTCTGTATGCTTGGAAAGAAATTTCAGCAGCAAAAAGACTCTTTAGAATATTTAAAATAAAACATATGAACCCATCACTCAAAATCATAAAGTGATAGGATGTTCTTCTTTAGGCAATCAGCTCTTCATGGGAAGAACAATTTGTCATTGCAGCTTTATGGTTTTGTTTTACAATTAAAGGAGTAAACTGTAACCATTGATTGGTAAACTATAGGCTCCTGTGTAATTTTCTAAATATAAAATATGTTATTTTCTGTAAATATTAGAGATGCGTTCTAGTAAAGAGAATTTAATGTGAATTGATCAAGTGAGAGGAGTTGCATACATAAAAAAATAATGTAGTCTCATTTTTATTGTAAATCTTATTTTTGTAGCCCATGTGTTATTTTCTTAATGACTTTTCTTTACCTATTCATTGAAGATAAATAATTGGAAAACAGCAGCAGAACATCTATTATGGCTTGGTATCAGTTTATTATTGGACTTTGTCTATGAACTACTGCTAATATTTTTGTCACTCTACACATTGAAAACCTAACCATTAATTTGATGGTATTAACAGGCGGGTACTGTAAGGGGTGAATAGATGATGAAGGTGAAGGTTTCATGAATGAAATTCATGCCATTATAAATGATGACCCAAAGAGTTGCCTTGCTGCTTCCACCATGTGAGGACCCAGGGAGAAGGTACCATCTATGAGAAGGTAGGCCCTCCCTGGACACCAAATCTGCTGGCATTTAGACCTTATGTTTCTCAGCCTCCAGAACTGTGAGAAATAAACTTCTGTTATTTAGAAGCTACCGAGTCTGTGGTATTTTGTTTTAGTAGACTGAATGGAGGCAGATGACTACAACTGTCCTTGATAAAGATATTTAATTAAAAAGGTAAAGTTTATATAATTATCATTATGAATATACTTTCGTGTAATATATTTTAGAAAATTAACAAAGATATGGCATCTTTATTCTTTAATCAGATTATACCACTTGAATGCACTATATATGACTGGTTCTCTGACTTTTCAAATAATAATGTCTATCATTTTTAACTACTTGATATAAGAAAGTGTTTACAGAGAAGGTTGCTTTGGCAATTAGTTTAACTTCTAATAAGATAATACAGTGAATATTAATTCTGTCACTTATGTAAAAGTTTGTTAAAAAATACAAAAGCAAAGTGTTTAATGTTGGGAGCAGCTTAGTAGAAATAAAGCATTTATCTTAGCTGGTTTGTTTTTTTTCATTAGACGATTAACATTTTGTAGTCTTTTATATTATTCATTTTCCTTTGCCTGCCATGATGATAAGGGACATGTGATGGAATGATTAATTGCAGGAATTATTTTATCTTGGCTTTTGACTCTATTTTATCTATTTTATCTTGTCTCTAGTATGATTGCTATATTTTTTTCCAAAATGTAAATTATCTTTTAATTATCCAAGCATTTACATGTACAAAATCTCCTTTGCATTTTTTAAAAATTACAGATAGTCCAGGCACAGTGGGTCATGCCTGTAACCCCAGCACTTTGGGAGGCAGAGGTGGGCAGATCATGAGGTCAAGAGATCGAGACCATCCTGACCAACCTGGTGAAACCCTGTGTCTACTAAAAAAAAAAAAAAAATTAGCCAGGCATGGTGGTGCACACCTGTAGTCCCAGCTACTTGGGAGGCTAAGGCAGGAGAATCGCTTGAACCCGGGAGGCAGAGGTTGCAGTGAGCTGAGATTGTGCCACTGCACTCCAGCCTGGGCGTCAGAGTGAGACTCATCTCAAAAGAAAGAAAGAAAGAAAGAAAGAAAGAAAGAAAGAAAGAAAGAAAGAAAGAAAGAAAGAAAGAAAGAAAGAAAGAAAGAAAGAAAGAAAGAAAGAAAGAAAGAAGAAGGAAGGAAGGAAGGAAGGAAGGAAGGAAGGAAGGAAGGAAGGAAGGAAGGAAGGAAGGAAGGAAGGAAGGAAGGAAGGAAGGAAGGAAAGGAAAGAGAGAGAGAGAAAGAAAGAGAGAGAAAGGAAGGAGGGAAGGAAGGAAGGAAGGAAGGAAGGAAGGAAGGAAGGAAGGAAGGAAGGAAGGAAGGAAGGAAGGAAGGAAGGAGGGAAGGAAGGAAGGAAGGAGGGAAGGAAGGAAGGAAGGAGGGAAGGAAGGAGGGAAGGAAGGAAGGAAGGAAGGAAAGAAGGAAGGAAGGAAGGAAGGAAGGAAGGAAGGAAGGAAGGAAGGAAGGAAGGAAGGAAGGAAGGGAGGGAGAGATTTCCCATTAAAGCTTACCCTAATCCCAAGTAGTAACCAAAGTTATCCCTTTAGTTATCTTTCTAGAAGGTATCTCCTGGTGCCTTTATGATAGTGTTTCTTTATTGTGAATTCTGAGACATGGATTCAAATACTTTAAATGCCAGTATATGCTTCCAAATTGCCTTCAGAGTGACTGTAACATTATATATAAAGCATTCATTTATGCATTAATTTATTCAACCATATATGTGGTGTAACACTCAAGAAGATACATATTCTTGAATATATATATTATATACATATATAGACAGAGAGAGAGAATATATAAGAATATATATCTCAGGAATATTTAACATCAAGACTGTAGTAATAGTGTAGGTATAAACAAATAGATGAAAGCCAAGAAAAGAATGACTAGGAATAGACCTACACATACATGGTCAGTTGATTTTATTCTCAAGAATGTGTATCTTCTTGAGTGCTACAGTAACATCTTTTTGCCTTCCCAGACACATGCTTCTGTATCCTGTTCTCTGTCCTAGGAGGATCAGCTACTTAACCACAGGAATGGGCACCTTTAATCTCTGGCTTCCAATTGAGTTCAACCTCAGAGCCCTGACAAAAGAGCAGAGGGAGAAAGGAAACTAAAATTAAGGCTCCTCTTCTGTTTAGTTTCCTTGAGCTAGATGTATCCCAAGAAATACACAGCTCCTCTTTTCTTCCAGGTTCCAGTAATCACCTTACTCCTCTTAATTGTTTGGCTAAGAGCCTCAGTGTTTCTAGTCCCGGGGTACAAAAAGGCCCCTTGTGATCTCCGTCTCCTGATCCTATCTAGTATGTTTGTCCTTCACTGAGCATTCCTTGCATTATCTTACATTGAGTGTGCCATTGCTTTCCTGCTTGGCCCTAACTGACCTAAGAGCATTTTAATTGCTAAACTCAACTTTAGCTGCTGGGAATACAGGAGGGAAAAACACAATAAAACAGTAACTGCTCCCACAAAGGAAAGCTCAAAGCCAGATGGCTTCCCTGGTGAATTCTAGCAAATATTTTAAAAAGAAAAACAGAAACTATGAATATACTTTTAACAAAAAAGAGCTTTATAAAAAGAGATATTTTAAAACAACAATGATATATTTAGCTTACAAATCTATGAGGAGACAAGTTGTGCTCACTCTGATGGGTGATTTTTTTGGTCTTGGCTAAGCTCATGCAGGCATTTGCAGTCAGGTGCTAGTTGGCCAAAGCTAGGCTGGTACAGGATGCACTCAGCTGGGTAAGACTGTCTTTTCTCCATGTGATCTTTCAATCCCAAGCAGGGTGCCTGGGCTTCTTTGCATGACAACCAGGTAGAAGGAAGAAGCATGCAAGGTTGCCTAGTATGTCAGCTTGGAAATGCATATCATTAATTATGCCATATTCCATTGGTCAAAGAAAGTTGTACCTGCCAGAGGCTCTCAATGAGAGGAATTATAAAGTCATATTGCGAAGGTGAGGTACGGTTATGTATGAAATCCATTATAATTATCTAAATTCAATCTATACTTAGTTGTAAATCAACAAAGAAATCTTTACTCGTGAAAATGGCCCAACACTTTTACTTTTTTCTTAATCTTAATCTTTCAGGAGTCTTTAAATATGTTTTGCATACAAGTTATTTGTCAGACATACGCCTTGGGGCTATTTTCTCTTAATCTGCAGTTTGCTCATTTATTTTCTTAATGGTTTATTTTGATAAGCACACAGTTTTAATTTTGATGAAGTTGTATTTATGATTTTTATATGGTTAGTGCTTTTTTGTAATATCTGAGATATCTTTGCATACTTCAAGATTGCAAAAATGATCTTTACACATTCTGCTAAAGCATTATTTTATATTTTTTTCATTTAGGTCTATGATGATCTTCAAATTAATTTTTGTTATAGTATGAGGTAGTAGTTGGGGTTCATTTATTTCCCATATAGTTATCTATTTCAGAACCATCTGCTGAAAACTTTCCCATCAAATTGCTTTGAATCTTGTCAAAAATTAATTGACCGTGTATGTGTGGATCTTTTTCTAGTCATTCTTTTTTTGGCATTGATTTATTTGTTTATACCTACACTATTACCACAGTCTTGGTTTTATAGTAATTCTTGAGATCAGATAATATAAATCCTCCAAGTATGTTCCTCTTTTTCAAGACTGTTTCAGCTATTCTGTCTCCGTGGAATTTTCATATACATTTTATAAATTCCTGGTCCATTTATACAAAAAATGATTGCTGAGTTCTGATTAAGGGGGTATTGAATCTAAATAACTACATTAAACAGGCAAACAACTGACTTTAAAAATGAGCAGAATGCTTGAAAAAATACTTCACAAAATTTATACATGAATGGATTTAAGTTTGTGAAATGGGGCTCAATATTATTAGGCATCTGGGGAATTTAGGTTAAAACTATGATGAAGTACTACTTTACACCAAAAAGAACTGCTGTGATCAAAACAAATGACAACAGGAAATAGGGGCAAGCGTGGAACAGCTGGGATTCTCTTTTTGGCAGTTTCCTAAAAACTAAACTTTCATCCTTCCTGTGGTACAGCATTGCCACTCTTCAGTAATCCCTCAGGAGAAATGAAGGCATCGTCCTCCAAAAAGAGCTGTATTCGAATGTTTCTGGTAACTTTATTCACAGTTACCTAAAACTGGAAATAACCCAAATGATCTTAACAGGAGAATGAATGTACAATTTGCAATTTACACATACAATTGAATACTACTCAACAAAATGAAAAGGATTAATAAATTATTGATCCATATGACAACATGAGTAAATCTCAAAAAATGTTGAGTGAAAGAAGTCAGACAGAAAAGAGTTTATGTATACCCTATGATTTTTATGTATGTGAAGTTCAACAGCAGGAAAAACTAACCAATGGTGATAGATATATGACCAGTGATTGCAGTTAGAGTGGGAAAGTTTGGTGGAAACGTGTATGAAGAAATTCTCTGGAGTGAAGGAAATATGATATATCTTAATTTGGGTGGTAGTCACACAAGTGTATACATTTGTCGAAACTCTTTGAACTGTGTACAGACAATCTATAATTTCACTAATATAAGTTATAATTCAATAATAATAATGATAAAATATGACAAAACAAAACCAAATTATTCTTGAAGAATGTAAAGACTGCAGTTGTGCCTATATGTATGGCTTTAGTCCTCCTTTAACTTTACTGCAGGACAAGGCAGATTACTAGGAGCCTAGAGGACTCCCTCCTTTGCCAGTGTTTGGAAAAATTTCTTCCTTTTGCTAAAGCGTAATGACAAATAATTTCACTTCAACAATCAGGATTAAACATCAAGCCACGTTATCCGAACCACCTCCCAACACTTCTGCTTATTTTTACAATGTCTTTCAGTTCTGACAATAGCCTGTGGTATTTCTAACCTTTCATTCCTTGAAAACTTTTTGTTCAATGGTGCAAATAGTGCTCCCGTATACAGTAATAACTCTAAACCAACATGACTCAGAATCATGAGAACGTAAGGCAACAATCAGTGTGAAATCACTACCGTTAAACAGGAGAGATGTAACTCCTACTTCCACACTTGGTTAAACTGATCCATGAATTTTGATTTGTTTAAGAGAAGCAGCACCATGTATTTATCGGTACTCCTAATATGTAGTGTATATTGTAGGACAGTGCTCTAATTTCACAAGGTGTTATTTCCTGTAAAGCAATATTTATACATTCCATAATGTTAGTTACTTCTGGATGATGATATACATGGCAAAAGACCAATAAATCTTTAGCCAATTGCCTTATTTTTTTTTTTTTAAACAGGGAGTGTTTTGGCCAGAGTAATGTTCTATGGAGCCCTATACTAGAATGTAAGATAGTAAGAATCCCATAGATAATTCAGTTGACAAGAAGAGTAAACAGAGGAGGAGAATCTAAATTCAGAGTAAAAACTTACTCTGTTGATAAGAAATTGTTGCCTCTGAAGATGAGAGGCATCTGTATAATCTTCGTATCACCAGTTGGCTTGCTGCTTGCTCTGGGTATGGTACTACATTTGAACTGCAGAGGTGGTTGCTAATGTGAAAGTACTGGATGCTTGGTAGTAGAGGTTCCCAATTAAATCTTGTTGAGGATTCTATGTTAAAGTAAAAGTACAAATGATTAACTCTGTTACCATGGCTATTTGTTCAAAAACTTATTAACACTAGTGTGTCTGAAAAAAAAATGCAAATTGACATAAATTGGGCTATTTTGTCCATGTGATTACTGACTGACTCATTCAGAAAACAATTTGGTGATTTTATATGAGGCATACATTTCTTGCAATGTGGGTCTATTAATAGATAATATACCCCACAGCCCTGAATCTCCTAGAAAATCCACTGAAATGACAGAAACCTATCATTTTGTTATGGAGCAAAAGGGGCTTGCTGCCTGAAGTGCTAGAAGCCAATACAATGACACCAGGTTTTTGAAAAAAAAAAAAAAAAAAAAGCTTTATATTGAAAGTCGACTCTCAAGGAGATGTAAATCAAGCTCAAGTCTGTCTCCCCATGCTGGCTTCAATGCTGTCTTTTTATTAGAAATGGTTCAGGGGATGGATTCTCAGATTAGTAGGTGATTGGTAGAAGGAAAGGGGAGGTCTGGAAAGTCCTTGGACATGGCAGTTCACGGTAACTCTTGGGTTGCATGTGCAAATTCAGGGGGTGTTAGTATGAAACACGTGGTGGAAATTCAGACCGTGACGTCAGTAAGCTCCTTCTGTGCAAACTCCAGTCAACCATGTTAGTTCCTACCAATTTCAGCCAGTTGTTTTTCATCTCACAAGCAGAGGCCATTTCAGCATTGCAGCAAGTTGTTTCTTTTCTTATGTGCTATCCTGCAAACTCAAGAACTTTTGTTAGTTACCAGGTTTTTACTCTTTGAGATACAGTTTCAGTTTTAGGTTTTCCGCAACTTGCTTCTTTTTTTATATGCTATCTTACAAATCCAAGAATGTAGTCATTGGTTTCTTTAACTCTTTAGGCCACAGTTTCAATTTCATAAGATTTATCTCCCATAACTGACATCCATGTGCCATACTAAGGCATTTGAATATCTTCTGTGTCTTACTTATGGGAACATATTAGCATTACATTATCAATATAGTGTGTAATTTTGATGTTCAGAGGCTATGCCAATATGATTAAGACCTCTTTGGATTTTGGATTACTACATGGTAAAGAGCAGAAGCATTTATATAAATTCTAGATAAGTCGGAGATGGCTTCTTGTTGTCACTGCTTGGTAAAAGCCAACAGTTTCTAGTATTTTCTTCTTATTGGAATACAAATAATTTGCTAGATCAGTGGATTCGTAACAGGGTCCAGCAGTCATATAATTTACTCAAGTTAGAAGACCACATTTACATCAGCAGCTCTCTTTAGTAGGAGCCAAACAGTCAATCTAAAGGGGAATGTGATAGCATCACCCTAGAATTTTCCACTAGGATGAAATGTTCTCTTAGATTTACTATTTTGAGCAGTGGTGGGAGAGCCAAGACTTCTACTTGCCTCGTCATACAAACCTAGCTCCAGATATTCAGAGTTGTTGAGTGAATTTATTCCAAATACACACTGAAGAATTGGAGAACTAATCAAAATACTAAGGGCCAGCTGAATCATGTATGAGCAGCAATCTAGCCAAAATTCAGTTGATCAATGATGTTCCCTACCACCTTGGTTAGGAGATGGATAAGAAGTTCGCACATGATGGATCAACTCTGAATGTCTTGTCCTTTATGTATTTGGGTTCCTTTAGCTAAATTTGTACTCAGGTAGGGTCCAACCCAGGAAATAAAAGGTAGACTTATTACAGTATTTAAAACATATATAATATACATGGGATTTGTTAAATAGGTGGTGGAATATCTGAGAATCCACATACTGTAATGAATGATGAGAGAAAGCCAGATTCTTGCTAATGCTGTTACCATCCATCAGCATGTACGGACAAAGGAAGGAGGCAGATTTGCTAGAATCCAAGCATCACAGGGTCAACTAGAAGAAGCTGAAACCACAGCAGATCTGTCTTGTGAAAGCTGGGGATGTGGACAAGATGACAGTCATCGAAGTACTCTGTGTGAAAAACAGAGAATGTGTAAGCTAAATATTCTGGCTTGTCCCTCCCACCTTCCAAACTGCCTCTAGTTCCTCTTGTTAACTAAGCTAAATGGTAAGCCAACTTGTAGAGCCTGGAAATACAGCTTGTAGGACTCATACCAGCTGAAATGCAGTACAGAGCAGGAAATAGGTGAGAAATAGATCTAAGCTCAAATAGGCCAAAGAATGGCACATTATACCAAAGGTTCTGATGATCTGCTGCTAAGAAATAAGCCATACCAAAATTAAGTATCTTAAAGCAATGACAATTTATATTTTGTTCCTGAATAGGCAAAAATATACAGGGTTCTGCTACACTCAGTGTCAGCTACAGTGATCTGGAATCATCCGACATTTTGTTTACTCACTTGTCTGGTGCTCAATGCTGGCCATCTCCTGGGACCTCAGATGAGGCTGTGCCTGGAACAGCTCTATCTGACCTTTCCATGTGGCTGCTTGGCATACTCGCAGTATGGTGGCTTGATTCCAAGGGTGAATATCCTGTGAGGAATAGATTGTGAATTCTTACTTTTGACATAATCACAGGCCTGTCTGAATTTCAAGGAGAGAGACCATAGACCTACACCTCTTGGTGGAAGAGTGTCAATATCATATTTTAAGAGGACATGTGAGATGGAATATATTGATTTGGACATCCTCAGAAAGTATATCTGACATACCAAGAAATTTGGAGAATTCCACTTCTTTTAGTTCAGGCAACTGATTGAGCATATTATTGGCCAACTAACAAGCTCCAAAATTATATTATATCACACAGCTTTTTGAATTCTGAATCCCTGATATGTGTGTCCAAATTGTTGAACTTAGCCTTCTGCTCTATCATCTTAAAATCTATCCCCACATATTCCTCAGGTTGTTCCCAGTATAAATTCTCAAAATTTTTGAGATTTGAGTTTGTACTTTTATGAGTTTAAATCTATGTTATTTATTTATTTATTTATTTATTTATTTATTTATGAGACAGAGCCTTACTCTGTCTCCCAGGCTGAAGTGCAATGGCACAATCATGGCTTACTGCAGCCTCTACTTCCCAGGCTCAAGCAGTTCTCCCAACTCAGCCTCCTGAGTAGCTTGGGACCACAGTCATGCACTACCATGCCTAGCTAATTTATTTTTATTTTTTTATTCTATTTATTTTGTGGAAATGAGGTCTCCCTATATTACCCAGGCCAGTCTCAAACTCCTGGGCTCAAGTGATCCTCCTGACTTGAACTCTCAAAGTGTTGGGATTACAGGCATAAGCCACCATGCCCAGACTGGGTTTAAATTTATTTTGTTCCTTTGAGGCATCCTAGACTTTACAAGACTTGAGGGTGTTTTGAAGTAAGAAATGAAAAAATTTGATTTCCTTTGCCAATAAAGTGCCTTAGTAACATCATCACAAGAACTTCAAGGAAGCTATCAAGAGTCTCAAAAAATAGGAGATATTTTTATCTTTCCAAGGATGGTCTTGATTCCTCTATTATATCTTCCATTAAATGAACAGGCCCCCCTTGTTTCAAACATGAGTCTAGTCAAGGCTGTGAATTCAGCTATTGTTATAGTTTTGTAATTGTAGATTAAATATTATGGCTATAATTGATAACTTTACTGTAGTAAGATAAATTTCTCATATCCTGGTTAGATTTTGTGCTGGGAATTTTTGAATTGAAGTTTATAGTTCATTCTCTAAAATTTTTGACCTGTTTAGACACATCCACCAAGACTTTCTCATATTACTCATTATCATATATTTGATTATGATGTCTTACTGGTCCTTCAAAGTCTTGCCTTCAATAAACTGTTCAACCTAGGTGATCAAAGATTATTACTGCCTATAATCTAAAGATGTAATAGAGATCAGATTGTAGAAAACACTGAAAATCATTATTGTTATTATTAATTTTATTATTTATCCCTTTCTATAAGACAGGCAGGGATACCTTAGCGAGTGTTTAACAAAAGAATGAATAATTTGAATTAATTGTTAATAGTCTTATTCTAGATGCTCTGCCAAGAGTACATTGTAGGAACAAACACAAAAGCAGGGAGGCCAGTATGTAGTCTATTGAAATGACACATTTGTACCAAACTACAGTGGAAATGGACATATTTTGAAGGTGAAGCCAATAGGATTAGCTGAGTAATTGCAGATGAGATATGAGAGAAAGGAGCCAAGAGGGAAAAGAATGTTACTATTTACCAATATTGGGAAGACGAGATGCTTAGCAGGTCAATAAATGGTGGGGATGGGGCTGGGTATCAAGAGTTCCACTTTAGATATAAATCTGGGGTGTTTATCAGACATTAAAATTTAGATGTCAAGGAAGTTGTTAGATATTTGAACTAGAGTTCAGGGAGAGGCTAGATGTAAAGTTTAGGAATTGACAGCATATAAGTGCTATCATCAATTCATTTCATGTATCGAAGAAATTACATGTGATCACCAAAGAAGTCAGTACAGACAGAGAAATCTGGAACAAAAATGTAGGAGCACTACAACATTTATAGCTGCTAGCATGAGAACGATTAATTGAAATATTAAAAGGGTGCAAGCCATGGTATCAAAGGAAAATTGGGATATATTTTATGAAGTCCTAAACACGGAAAGTAGGTCTTGCCAGGAGAAGGGAATAATCAAAATGACAAATGGGACAGATAGAGGAAATATGCAGAAAATAGAAATAGAAATAAAATAGAAATATTAACTAACCTTAATTAACTAACCTTAATTAACTAACCTTAATATTTCTATTTTATATCAATTCCATTCTGTGTCTATTTTATAATAATTAATTTATTATTAATTAACTACCATCTATGAAAGATAAAGTTGTTGGCACTATAAACCTCAATCCAATTTGTTCCTCCCTAAATATTTAGAAAATATTTTTATCTGGTTACCTTGTAACACATTTCTGCAACTACATTTACTGTAGTCTGCAACTACAATTCTCCTGGTTTCAAAATCTTAATGTCATATTTATATGACTTCAGTAAATACCACCAGCTCTTCTAAATGGCTTCTCCATTTCTCAATTATATGTTTTAACTCTCTTTTGGTTAGCAAAATTTAAATAAGTAGTTTTTTATTTAAAAAAAAAAGGCTCATGAAGGTGTCTTTGAGCTTTTTCATATTTGAAAACATCTTTCTTTTTTTATATTTGAGTGAAAATTAGGTTGAATATCATTTTCTTGGTAACAATATTGCCTCAATACTTTTAACATTTTACTGTACTGTTTCTGATTTTGTGAATGTCTTAGTCCAGCCCGATTTTCTCTTTTCAGGTGACTTTCTTTTTCTACCTAGATGAAGTATACTTTAAAAATATCTGACCTTTTTAACAGTCAGCGTGTAACTCAAAGTTGATTTTATCTTTTAACTCATTTTGCTATAATTGGGATATTTTAATCTACTGATGCAAGTTTTCATTACAGGAAATTTTGCTGTGTCATTTCTCTGAATACATTTTTCAGGTTCAGTTGATGCATTCTCCATTTTAGGGAGCTTCTGTTGGATCATCAGTCTCTTTGTACCTATTATCTCATTCTTATCACTTTAATCTCTTTGTCCTTTACCTCAGTGTTTAAAGTAACAGTACAGATTTCAGCAATGACTAATCTTCCTGGCTATTTATAATTTATTTTATTAGATAAGCTGTAGTATTGTTTCAGTCTGTAATATACTTTCTTTCCTCTGCAATCTTTTTCTCCATCATTATTAAACCGGCACCATATGCATGTGTATGCGTGTTCATGAAATTTTTAATACTGAAGTAGTTTTCTGAGTGTTTGTATTAGAGGAGATTTTTTTCACTTTTCTACCAATTTGATTTCCTAGTGTTTTCTTCATTAAGATTTTCATTTCTTTCTTTGATAAAAAGAAAAATCTCAGCAAAAACAGGTTAAGTTTTTTTGTCTAAGAAAATCAGTACATAGATGAATATTAGATCCCAAGTCTTTTCTTTTTTCCTAGTCTAGGTAGGTATTATTCTATTTTATTATGTTCTTATCTGAGCTTGGGTCATTCAAAGTGTAGAAACTTCCTCAAGTTGCGAGGTGTGGTGGCTCATGCCTGTAATCCCAGCAGTTTGGGAGGCTGAGGTGGGCGGATCACCTGAGGTCAGGAGTTTGAAACCAGCTTGGTCAACATGGCGAAACCCCGTCTCTACTAAAAATGCAAAAATTAGCTGGCCATGGTGGTACTAGCCTGTAGTCCCAGCTACTCTGGAGGCTGAGGCAGGAGAATCGCTTGAACCCAGGAGGTGGAGGTTGCAGTGAGCCGAGATCATGCCACTGCACTTCAGCCTGGGTGACAGAGTGGGACTCTGCTTCAAAAAAAAATAAAAGAAAGAAAAAAAGAAAGAAGGAAAGAAAGAAAGAAAGAAAGGAAGAAAGAAAGAAAGAAGAAAGGAAGGAAGGAAGGAAGGAAAGAAAGAAAGAAAGAAAGAAAGAAAGAGAAAGAAAGAAAGAAAGAAAGAAAGAGAGAAAGAAAGAAAGAAAAAGAAAGAAAGAAAGACTTCCTCACGTTCTGCCATTGTAGACTGTGAAAAATAACTACATAGGGGGCTACTAGGCCTTATATTCAGTAGGTGGCCATACCTATTTGAGATGCATTTGTGATGCATCTCTATTTGAGTTAGTTTCTTCCTTCTTTCTGGCCTGGTCTTGCTATTTTGTTTCAGAAGTCAAAGTAGTTATAAGTCATAGACAATAAATTAAAATAGGCATCATCTACACTATGGTCATTTCTTACATATTTTGACAAATGAATAGTTAATGTGCCTGGTATCCTTTCAGTGCCATTGCTACGCTGCTTCTCTTAGGGCTACTTCAAGGGTATATGGGTGGAAGGTAGATGTGGAGAGTAGGAATGAGGACAGGGCATGGAGCCAGAGAAACTTACTCTTTAGAGCCCCTAGCTTGGCTGGGCCTCTGCAGAAAAAAAAAAAAAAAAAAAAAAAAAAAAAAAAAAATATATATATATATATATATATATATACACACACACACACACACACACACACATATATATATATATCTTTTCTGTAAACAACAGTTCCAGCAATTTTTTTTTTTTTTTTTTTTTGAGACAGAGTCTCGTTGTGTCACCCAGCCTGGAGTGCAGTGCCATGATCTCAGCTCACTGCAACCTCTGTTTCCCAGGTTTCAGCAATTCTCCTGTCTCAACCTCCAGTACAGCTGGGACCACAGGTGCGCACCACCGCGTCCAGCTAATTTTTGTATTTTCAGTAGAGACAGAGATTCACCATGTTGGCCTGGCTGGTCTTGAACTCTCGACCTCAAGTGATCTGCCTGCCTCAGCCTCCCAAAGTGCTGGGATTACAGGAGTGAGCCACCATGCCCGGCCCATAGTTTTAGTTTGAGTTCAGATGAGATGACTTTATTTATGTTTGCTTTTGCCAGGAGCCAAAGTTACTACTTATCTGGAACCACTGTAGCCTCTTTAAAATTTCCACTCTCATATGCTCACACCTTGGTGTGGACTAAAGTCTTAGTTTCCAGAACTTAAGACCCCTGTTGACTTTTGCCCCAGGTAAAACAATTAATGGCATTTATTAAGCAGATCTTGTTTTAGTTGATGTTTGTTTGTTTTCTTCTTTTTGGTGATTTTCTTCTATGAGCCAAGTAATGCTTTTAAATGTATGTTCATGGTGGTAATTCAAGACTATTTGTGCTGTAGTAGGGGAGACCTTTTCCTGTCTGCTGATAGCCTTCAGGAATCAGAAGTCTCTTAGCATTCAATATTGATTGCTCATACTTAAACTCATTTTCCAAATGTGTGTAAAATTAATCAGCATCTATATATCTGAGAAAAACAAACACCGAATGATACTTCTGATTCCTTTAGCTATCTCTGTCAAATTGGTCAAAAAGAGAGTCTGTCACTTTCTTACCACCAGTCTTTACTTCCCCCATTGATTTTGTCTGGCAACTCATTTCTAGATTTGTTACATTTTCCCATTTATACGTACCTACACTTAACATTTAGCTTTACAGATTTATTTGTTCATTTTTGTTCCTGCAACCTTATTCTCTCTCTTGAATTAAATTTTCTTCTCACAGAAGTGTACACTCTAGGAATTTTTTCATTAAACTTTTAGATGGTATACTCTGAAAATTTTCACGTTTGAATTAGTTGTGCTTCAGCCTCGTACTTGCTTAGCTACAGAATCTGTTGTTTTTCCTTTGAAAATGTTTATTGTTTCCTGTATTCTATTGTTGATGAGAAATCTGAAATAAGTTTCATTGTGGTTCATTCTAAATCTATTTTTTTTGTCTGAAAGTTTTGTTATTTTTGTTTGTTGATCCTCTAATTTTACTACACATGTTTATTTTTAAATAATTGTTTTATCTTTTCCTGCTTACCACTTAGAGACTCTTTCAACTTGTATATGCACATCTTTTCTTGGCTTTGGAGTATTCTCTTTTCTTTCTTCTTCTTCTTCTTCTTTTTTTTTTTTTTTAGACGGAGTTTTGCTCTTGTTGTCCGAGCTGGAGTGCAATGGCTCAATCTCGGCTCATCGCAACCTCCGCCTCCCAGGTTCAAGCGGTTCTCCTGCCTCAGCCTCCCGAGTTGCTGGGATTACAGGTGCCTGCCACCATGCCTGGCTAATTTTTTTGTGTTTTTAGTAGAGACGAGGGTTTGCCATGTTGGCCATGCTGGTCTCGAACTCCTGACCTCAGGTGATCCACCCACCTTGGCCTCCCAAAGTGCTGGGATTACAGGCATGAGCCACCGTGTCCAGCCTCTCTTGTCTTTCTTTAAAGACAACCTTTCTCCCATTTTCTTTTCTCCTTCCTTTTCCATTAGAAGGACTTGGAAAATCTGCCTTCATTTTCTATTTCCCTTATCTTTCTTAGCCACATTTTTCACAATTAATCCCTTTGTGATGCATTCTGGAAAGATTTCATGGCTACATTTTCTAGAAAAGTAATATGCTATTTAACTCTATTCTTTTAAGAAAATAAATCCAACATAACTACCATTTTATACAATATTTCAACAACCATTACAAAAAATTTACCTATGTCTATGTATTTTTTTCTTTTATGGATTTTTTATGAACTATAATCTTGATGATTATATTGTTTATACTTAATTTAAAATTGAATTCCACAGGTTACTTTTGTATCAGATTTTAAAATTCGGAGCACTTATTCATTAAAAACAAAATTTATGTAAGTCCCTGGAGAGGCGAAGTAAATGCATGCAAACTTTCTGCCTTTGTTCAGGAAGACAGAAGCGACCATGTAATAAAGAAAATAATGAAAAGCAGTGCAGGGAAGTTATGACACAGAGTTAGCATAAAAACTCCAAATTGAAACTTTGGGATTATAATATGGAGGAGTGGATTTAGGTCTTCGTTCATGTTAGACCTTTATATTTCATGCAATTATAGTTACTTTCGTTTGTTACTATAAGTTTTTTATGTTACTGGCTTTCCTCGTATCCTTGTTGAATTTTGGATGTGCCTTCTGTTTTGTATTTGACATTTTCTGTTAGACATTCTTCTGTGTCTGTTTGCATAGTTTGCTTAGAAGGTGGTGCAGGTTACTAATGGTTGTACTCGTCCTATCATTTGTGGAGGAAGGAGGTGGCCAGAGGGCTGGAGGGGAAAGACTTGCAGGTAACTTCTGGCTGGGGTCTTCCTAATCCTCTTGGAAATAACTAGCCACTTGAGACACTGCTTTGATAAGTTATTTGTAGGTGCATCTGTGCAGAAGAAAAACGATCCCAAATGGAAGGTTGATGATGCAGAAAGGAATGAAGAGCGCATAATGAAAAATACGTGAGGAGAGTTAAAAAACAAACAAACAAACAAATACTTTTTATATTTGAAAGTAAAAAATAATTAACTATGATGTGTGTTTGAAAACAAGTGAAGTAATAACATTTATACTAACAATAGCGTGAAGTTGAGAAGGGAGGTAAGTGGAAATAAACTTTGGCAAGGTCCCCATGTTGTTTAAGAAGTGGTAAAATTACTTATTTAAGGCTATAAGGCTATAAGCAGTTAGAGCTGCATATTTTCATGTCTGCATTAAAAACTAAGCACTAAAAGAATAATATAGAAAGGTATAAATAATGCATGAACAAAGGAGGTCAAACAAAATAGTAAATGATATTTCATTATTCAAGGGAATAGTAGAAAAGAAGATTACAGAAATCAATAATACATGGAACAATTTGAAAATAAATAGATAAATGGTAGATTTAAATCTATATATAGGTGATTAAATTAAACATAAAAGAAATAAACGGTTAAATGACAAAAGTCATCAGAAAGGATAAGATAATGAAAGGCCAGTCATTTTCTCTCTACAAAAGTCAAATTTTAGATGAGAACATAGATAGATGGAAGGAAGGCAATTGAAAAAAATCTTATGCCATGAAAATATAAAAATACTAACCAAAAGAAATTTCATGTAACTATGGTAATATTAAAACTCCAAGCTTTAATGTAGGAAATATTATTAGAGGCAAGAAAAGACATTTTGTTTGTTTCCTTGTTTTTTGGTTTTTGTTTTATTTTTTTTTGAGATGGAGTCTTGCTGTGTTACCCAGGTTGGAGTGCAGTGATGTGATCTCGGCTCACTGCAACCTTCGCCTCCTGGGTTCAAGCGATTCTCCTGCCTTAACCTCCGGAGCAGCTGGGACTACAGGCACACACCACCATGCCCAGCTAATTTTTTAATTTTTAGTAGAGATGGGGTTTCACCATATTGGCCAGGCTGGTCTCAAACTCCTGACCTCGTGATCCACCCACCTTGGCCTCCCAGAAAAGAAATTTTTAAGTAGATAAAACTGTCCTTCTAAACCCTGAGCCTCTGACTTGACTGGTATGAAATCTATGCATGTAACACAATTGCACTTTACCCCGTAAATTTATACATATAAAAATAAATTTAAAAAGTAAAAAAAAAAATGGAGGCATACACATATTAAATTTATATGTAGCTACTAACATCGCTTCAAAATGCAAAAAGTCAAAATTTAAAGGCATATGATGGAAAATAGAAAAATTTAAAATCATATTATAAATTTTTCAATGAATTTTGAACAGAAATTCATTCATGCATTCAAATTTCTGTTCATATTGAAATTTGAACAGAAATCTTAGCAACAGTTAAACAAAGCTAACACAAAACCATAAAGGATATATAATATTTAAATAACACAATTAACCAACTTTTCCTTTTTAACATTTATAGAATGCTATGCCAAGAATGGCAGAATGCATATCATTCGTGAGTAAAAAAGGGACACTACTCAAAATTAACTATATGCTAACCACTTAAGCAAGTGTAAACAAATTTTAAAGTATTGAAATAAAATAATTAAGATTTTTCTGATCAAAGTGGAATTAAACTGTAAAGCAACACTAAAATATATTTTTTAATCCACAAATGCTTGGAAATTAAGCACACACTTCAAAACAACCCATGGGTGGAACAAAACTCACAATAAAATTATAATATACTTTGAATTGAGTAAAAATAATACAACTTATCAAAACTTATCAGATGCAGCCAAAACAGAGGATATAGAGACATTTATAGTATTAAATGCCTGTATTGGAAAAGGGGGAGGATGAAGCATGTCAAGAAGCTACAGGTTGAAGTATTATTAAATATCTTATGTTTGAGAGTCTCATTCTGCATACAGGAAGGTAATTCTCTCAGCAAGAATCATAATTTCATTGACAATTTATAAAATATCCATTGTCACAGTGATTTTAAAATTCTTAAAATGAAAACATACACAAACAGAAATTAGTCACTTTAATAATAAGCACATAATAAGTACTGCATATAAGTATATAAAAGGATTAATTTTCTCAGTGAAGATTATTTAACTATTACTTTTCAGCACCAAAATAAACTTTTTATACTCTGCTCTGATTCTGTTGTTCGGATTCTGCAAATTGCATTGACTACACTTCGCTGTGGGCTGACTTCACAGTATGTCAGACAGTAGGCATTAGAGAAAGCATGGAAAGTAGGAGATGTGGAGCAGTGATTCTTTAAAGCTGGTGTAATACAGTCGTGTGTTTTATTCAATAGGAGTAATGCATTAATTATAATTAAATATTTTTAAAAGATTATTTCTTTTTGATATGATATAACTTCTTACAGAAAACTAGAAATTAAATATAATAAATATAATAAGGTCAATGACCTTCAGATTAGAAACTTATGAAATGATGCCCAGCAGAGGAACGTACATATTCTGTTATAATATTACGAAAAAGAGTAAAGGTAATACTGTGTATCCAAAGTAAGGGGAAATGTACTACAATGATTAATAGGCATCAGATCACACACACACACACACACACACACACACACACACCCCGAAACAAGGATTTAGGAAAAAGCAAAACTGTAGGCTGGGTTTTTGTTGTAGCTTTGGCATCCTTGAATATGTAAAAATGACTTCATTGCTCCATGGCTATCTTTCCATCCTATTACCAACTGTACCAACTGGTTTATTCTCTGCTCTAATATCTTTTCAGTTTTGTAGCAGTATATATATTTTCTGATTTTTTTTTTCAAAACTTAATTGAAAGATAGTACATTATGCCTCTCTAGCCTTTATCAATATGACTTTTTGGCTTTTGAATATATTGGTAAGTACTCTTTATGTTTTCTCTATTCAAATTATTAAGAGAATAATATTAATATTTCCTTTTACCCATATTTTATTATTTCAATCCATAAAAGAAACAACAATCAGTTTGGGACCAGATATTAACATTGTATTAACATTGTTTAAGTTCATGGTGGCTGGGGTATTGGTTATTTTTGGCATAGCTATTGGGGAATACAATTTTAGACTCCAAGATGCATAACATTTAACAAGTACTTGATTGGGATATTGTTATTTTGCTTCCATACTGATAATAGTGTCTCTTAAAGAAGATACATAAATATCTGGATCAAAATATTTTGTTGTTCTTGTAAAAGACACACATTACTGGATTCCACCCTGGATCTGTTTGATTTGGGTTGCTGTGATTAGAATTGGGAAACATGCATTTCGAATATTTTTCCAGGAATATCTAAATACCATAATAATTGAGAAACTCACCAAAATGCAAGTCTAGACCTTCTTGGGTGTCATATATTTCATCTATTCTTCTACGTATTCCAACATTTATCCCAATAAGAGACTGTTTGTGAGTTGGGGGTAAAACTGTATCCTTGCTACTACAGACTCTCTAAGGCTTGAAATATAGACACAAATTCTCGATTGATTTCAAAATACTAGTTTTTCTTTCTCAGAAAGCTAGATTTTAAAATATTGTATTTGCAGCAAAAATAAACATTTCTGCTACTTTTTAGAAAATCCACATCTGAGATTGATGCACAGAGATTTGGTCTGCAGTTTGGACATTTTCTCAAGCAGCCCAAGAAAAAGCACTGTTTTATATTCATCTTGTCCTCAAAGTGCTGATAAAGTAGACTTTAATTCAAATGTGCTCCTAAAAGGCAGACCCTGGCCTGGACACAGATGTGTTTATTTTATGGTACCTAGAATCAGTGAAGACTGGTATGTTTCTGTAAGCTTAGCCTTAAAGTGAAAAAGAGAAAACTATACTGAAACAATCACCTTCAGCACCTCCAAATTTAATAACGGAGGAAAGAGTATCAATAGCTGTGAGATCCTTGTCATTCCACTGATCAGAAAAATCACTCCTTGCAATAGTGAAAGGAGAGCCAGAAATAGTTTTCCCAGTAATCCCCAGCGGGAAGAAGTTTCCATTATAGTAACTCAAATAATTTGAGAAGAAAGTTATCCAGAGCCCAACTCTCCAAGATGTCTACTTGGATGACATACTTCCTTTAAACTTCCTTTCACTTAACCATAGTTAAATAGTATTTTTTGACCATGTAAAATAATGTACAAGAAAGTACCCTTATTTACTATAAAGATGTTATTGAATATATTGTTCACTGTGTTTCATTGTCTTCTATTAACACACAGAGAGGAAAGTTCATGCTGATCTTAATTCCAGAAATAGCTATGTTTCTCCTAAGCAGCTTCTAACTCAATTATTTGTTTAAAGTGTAACTCAATTATTTATTTAAAGTGTAACTCACTTCCTTGAAACACATTTTTTTTTTTTTTTTTTTTTTTGAGACGGAGTCTCACTCTGTCACCCAGGCTGTGGTGCAGTGGTGCAATCTCGGCTCACTGCAACCTCCACCTCCTGGGTTCAGGTGATTCTCCTCCCTCAACCTCCCAAGTAGCTAGGATTACAGGTTCCCACCACCACACCCGTCTGATTTTTGTGTTTTTAGTAGAGAGGGTGTTTCACTATGGTGGCCAGGCTGATCTTGAACTCCTGACCTCAGATGATGCACCCACCTGGGCCTCCCAAAGTGCTGAAATTATAGGTATAAACCACCGTGGCCGGCCCCTCTTCCTGTTTCTTAATCTTGGAGAATGGTGTAAGCAACAAAAAATGTGGTATTATTTTTCTTTGCTTCCTTTTCATCTGCCATGTTCCATGTACAATCTATCACTATACTTTATAAATTCCACTTCTTTAATATCTTTCTATACCCACTATAACTACCTTAGTTGTCTGGATTACTACAACAGCATCCCAATGTAGGTCATTGCATCCTATTTTGTTCTACTCCAGGCTGCATGTTTTGAATAATTTATCATAATATTTGGATAGTAGATTGAAATTGGGTATGTATGTATTTGTCTCACAGATTGGACTACAAACTCTGAGAAAGTAGGTTCTGTCTCAAGAACAATATGATTAACATAATTATTTTTCTGTCTGCATGTTAGACATTTGCAAACTCATTGTAATTTTTATGTCAATTCTGATAGTGGTAGAAAACCTCAATGATTATTTCAAGTCATAGCATCTCCATGGATGTATTCCATTTTGCATATTTTGGATCTTAGCTCTAATTTTCTCATGTACTCAATTTTTCCTCTTGTAGGTATTTTAAGTACAAATCACTTTTGGAATTAGGCAAGATAGAAACATATTAAATAATATAAAGTAATTCAATAGAGAAACCTGGGTTGACAGACAACTTGCGATGTCCTTGGGGACAATCAGTTTCCTGTAAATTACATTTGAAGAAATATTAATTTTGCTCAGTGCATGTCTGTGAGGTTTTGTGTCTTTTTATACCTGTAACCTCAGACATAGCATGCTTCAGTCCACCTCCACTATGAATACTAAAGTATTAATACGTCTACCTATAGAATGCTATTTTATCTCATGCTTCACATACTCTATGAATGTGGCCTTTTAAATAGTATTAGTAAATGTCATAACTGTCTTTGACCTCATCCTCTTTAAGAGACATTTATTAAAGTACTGCTGAGAGGCATAATATTAAAAACAATATTAGAAAAAACTACTGCAGATCAGCTTACAGAATCTTAAAAATATGTGAAGTTTTTCAATTCTCTTACCCACCGAATTATCTGGAGATATTTCTGAGGCTACTGTGAGGGGGAAGGAGCAGACGATTGGTTGGATGGATATTCCCCGCCATTCTTGGGTTTCTGCTTCAGCCATAGCACCCTGCTCTGGGGATTTGTGGATGGCAGACCTATGTAATCGTTAGCAGAATTTTCATCTAATCAAGTATTTCTCCCACTCTGCATCCCAACAGAAATGTCATTGACTATAGCGTTTATTATTTTCATCTGTTTCCCCAAGCCCTTATTCAAAGTATGCTAGTGTTTTAGTTATCATGATTAGGCCTCAGTTTTTATCTAGATTTTAGCAGGATTAATCACTCTATTCAAAGATAGGTTAGTCATCTACCTGCAGAAGAGCCCCGAACCTCAATATATAGTAATTATTTTTGAAAGTTACAGATTATTCCTGTTTCACCAGTTTATACATGCTGATTGTAATTGGATTAGATTAAAACAAAGTTACAGAGAGGGAACATTACATACGTAAGTATTTGAAAAAGAAAACATGAAAATGAAAATTTTTAATAGTCAACTCTAATTTAATCTGTGTAGCAGATCAATCTGGAACTGAGAGAAGTATAAATTGCACCCTAAGTACTTCTGATTCACTTAATCAGGAAACTTTAAGAAGCAAATATCTCAGTATAAACTGCACTAGAGGACAGTCGTTACCAAACAGCTGGCAAAATATCTGAAAAGAGTTATTAATAAGATTTTTAATATCTACATTTTAAAACAAATGCACTTAATCTTACTCTGCATGTTCACTACTACACCATTAACTAATTTAGAAGATAAAATGTAAGAACCAGTGTTTCCTAGATGAGGCAGAACACTTCCAGAATGATGGAAAATATTCCAGTCCACTGAGTATAAAATTAGATTGCTGAATGACTGTGGCTGGATCAGATTCTGAGGTCATGATGACTCTTCCTTATGCTAAGCAGATGAAATGTCAGAATAAAATCATAGCCTGGCTTTAGTTATGAATCTTAAATTAGGTGAGATAAAAAAACCTTTTGAAGTGTCATGTAGTATGATTTAAGTTTGTAGCTCCTTATTCTTATCCAGGGTACTGGAAATCTTATTATATACCATGAAGGCAAGTTGCTAGCTAAGCTGACTTTAAATGAGCTTGTATTCAACCTTTGGGACCAGTGAAGTATCTTCTGAATACAGTTAGTTTACAATCATAAACTTGCCACTGGATTCATACCTTGTTTTACTTTCATTGTTAATATTGTCATTGGTAGGCAGGAAACCACACAAAGCCTAGTACATCATTTTGCACATAATTAAACAATTTATTTCCTCTCCTCTATTTCACTCAATGGTAAAACACATTTAATTTTTGAGAAGGAATTCAAGGATTGATGAGGACTGAATTCAAATTTGCTAAGTAGTAAATTTAAAATAAAAATTTTAAACTGTGTTATCTTTGTATTTTTGATACTTGATTGTATCGTATTCTAACTCCCTAATTTCAGAAATGCTGGCTTGGAAGGGGTTCAATGTGTCAACATTAGTACACTTTGTTTACATTTAGGCACTCTATATAAGGCAAGAATCCATAAATTTTTACTCAAGGTTACCACCATTACATCCTTAGCATATTTGTATTATTACTATTATTATTATCATAGATTCTTTGGTATGCTATTTCCTAGATTATAGCCCAGTAACATCAAGTGTTGTTCAATAAAACTTGGAATACTGGTACTTTTAGTAATATGGAACTTGGATCTATTTTCCCTTTTCCATGTCAAAATTTTGAGATGGATATTTCCTGCAGGACTAATAACTTCAGAACTCAAATTATGCACAGCACCCTTTGCATTTTTCTCTTCTATAAACTGCTAGAATATAAAAACCAGGAGTCTTCACTCACATAGCTTTATATGTTATGTTCATCATTATCTCATTTCCCTGTCTCTATCTCCCTCTCATAATATTCTATCCCTTTAAGCTGATGGAAACGTATATATTTCAACATATAAATACACATACACAGATATGTACATGTGCACACACATAAGCATTTTGTTTATAATCATTAACAAAACTTGCACCAAAATCATGAGGCTCTGCTACTGCCCAGTTCTGAGTAATGAATTTGTTTCATCACTCTTGGGTTCTATTTATACTGTTAACTTTGCATTATATAGAGAGAGGTCAAGTCTGTTCTGGTCTTTGAATTAATTTTCAAGGTAATAGAATATTAAGCATGATCTCCAACTTCACTTTTACATATCCAGTTTTCCAACCCCCTCATATCTGACTAATTAATTTTAACCATTTTCTCCTATAGAAATTTAAATGTGTCTTTAGGTATTCCCTTCATGCCAATACTTTAAATTGATTGCTTCTATCATTTTTTAAGGAACCTGATTAATGCTTCCATGTGACATCTTTTGAAGGTCTTTCCAGAATTTTAATGGATACCTTGATTCCAGTCAAATGTGATCCAACATTCTATCTTAGGCTTAAGAAAGATTGATGATATTTGATTATAATATTCTGTGGGACCAAATTCTTGAAGGAATATAAAACTAGAATACTTAAGATCATAGTAACTGCTTTAAAATAACTTCGGTTTATGTTAGATATGAAAAGAAGTAGAAAATAAAAATCAATAGCTGTTATTAATGTTAATGTTTGTGTCTTTTCAAAAGTCATACATTACAATTCAGTGACTAATGTGATGGCATTATGGGGACAGATTAGTGCCCTTACAGAAGAGGCCCCAGAGAGCTGCCTTGCCAGTTCTTCCATGTGTGTACACAGTGAGAGGGTGCCATCTATGAACCAAGAAGAAGGCCCTCAGCAGACTCCAAAGTTGCCAGTGCCTTGATTGTGAACTTCTCAACCTCCAGAACTGTGAGAAATAAATTTCTGTTGCTTATAATCCACCCAGATTATGGTATTTAGCTATAGCAACCTTACTGAACTGAGACAATAACTCTAAGAAAATTACCTTTATTTTCTAGGCCATTAGTATCTACAACCTGATTGTACAAAAAAAAAAAAAAAAAAAAAAAAAAAAAAATTACCAAGGTTAGTTCTTAATAATAACGGTGTCTGGATCACAACACTTCTGAAACAGAATCTCTAGGGGTCTATTTTCTAAGAAGATTCCTAGATGATACTTACCTAACTATTTTTTTTTAAGGTGACGAGGTATCACTGGTTAAGAATTTTATACTTAAAAGCATTTAGTTACACTTCAGGATTTATTTATTACATGTAAAGAACTTGGAAATCATTACACCATCCTTACAACAGTAAAAGCTGGAAAAGCTGAAAACCAATAATTTCTGGGTCCTGTCAGAGAACTGAAGTTACAGAACCCCAAATCTGTAGAGAGAGTGCATACATAGAGATAGCAATGAAGAATGGCTTACTTGGAATAGGTGGCCCTGGGGCTATAACTTATTATTTAAAGGGTAATTTTGATGAATTGTTGAGTCTGGACTTTTGATGAACTGTCGAGTGTGAGAGTGAGAAAGACCTCAGAACCACAGCATGGGCACTGCAAGATTTTTGTGGATATTACCTCCAAGAATACCACCAGTTTCTCACAGTGAAGATCCAACGATGACCTCATGGCTTTGTTAGGGAGAGAAGAGTAATCATTATGCAATATTCCCAGAACCTTGATCATAATAAAGGCAAGGTCCCCAGGGGAAAGGACTTCGACAGAACACAGTTCTAAATCTAATACTAGTTTTATTTCAACTAAGAAGGAAGAAAGATAAAACAGCATTCTGGAACTCTGTGGCTGGAAAAAGAAGTAGACAGCAGAACAAAATAAAAAGTTAAACCATTGGAGAAACACTTGTGAAAGTCACAACTCTGGAAAGCAGGCCACTAAAACCATCAAATTTAATTAGAAGATTAGAGAATGTTCACCCTCCACAAACATTACTAACATACAGGAATGAAAAACAAAGAGAAAAAATAATAAAAATAAAGTAGAAAAGAATATGCAAGACCTTTGAGATTATTTCAAAAGTGTAAAAGTGTGTAATTAGAATAAGAGAAGATAAATAGAAAAGAACTGAGGAAATATTTGAAATTATAACAACTGAGGCAGGGACCAAAACACAGATTCAAGAAACTAGACAAATCCAAACAGAAGAACTAAGAAAAAAACGAGCTACAGCTACACATTTTATATTTAAGCTGCAGAAAACCAAAGACAAAGAGAAATCTTAAAACAAGCCAGAAGGAAAGGATGTCACCTTACCTACTGATGAACAAATAAGAGAATTATAGTAGATGACTCATCAGAAACCATGGAAGAAAGAATAGAGTGGTGAAAAATATTTAAATATACTGTAAGTATATTTAGAGTATTTTAAAAGAATTTACATCCATTAAAATTATCCTTCAAATGTAAAAAAAGACGTAATTTTTTATGTATTGAGTGTTCATTTTCAACCAGATCTTCCCTGCAAAAAAATTTAGTAGATATTCTATAGGCAGAAAGAAAGGAATGTAAGCCACAAACTTGGATCAAGCTGAGAGAAAGAATAACAAGAAAAAATAAAAGATCAATTATGTTTATTGATCTTAAAAGTAACTGCTTTCTTAAAGTAATAATATTAACAACATTTTGGGAATTATATGGATAAGTAAAATGAATAAAATTGATATAGTTTGGATCTTTGTCCCCTGCAACTCTCATGTTGAAATGTTATTTCCACTGTTGGAAGTGGGGCCTGGTGGAAGGTGTTTGGGTCATGGGGGCAGGTCTCTTATGAATGACTTGGTACCCTCTTCATGGTGATGAGTGAATTGTTACTCTGTGAGTTCATGCAGGATTTGGTTGTTTAAAAGTTTGTGGCACCTCCTCCCGTCTCTCTTGATCTCTTTCTCACCATGTGAAGCAGCTGCTCACTCTTTACTTTCTACCATGAGTGGAAGCTTCCTGAAGTCCTCTCAAAGGCAGATGCTGTTGCCATGCTTCTTGTATAGCCCATAAAACTATGAACCAATTAAACTTCTTTTCTTTTGTAAATTACCCAGTCTCAGGTATTCCTTTATGGCAATGGAACAGACTAATAGAAACAGCAATGTTAGAAGGAACAAGAGGAAACAATTGAGAATTACCTATTACAGTGTATCTGTGCTGCATTTAAAATGATATGTGATTTGAAGATAGATTTCGAATGTGTGTCAAAACTCTACAGCAACAAATAATTTTTGAAAGGCAAAATAACTGATGTGCTTAGAGAGATCTTGTAAAATGTTAAATTAAAAAAATAAAACAAACATAAAAGGCAGACAAGGAGAAGGAAAGGGAAAAAACAAATGTGACTAATAGATAATAAACACTGTATATATTAATCCAACTATAATAATCACTCTAAATGTTAGTCGTCTAAATACACCAATTAAAAGATAGATTACTAGAGTTGATTAAAAAAATCAAGATCCAATATATATTTCCTGAAACTAACTCCCTTTAGATTCAAGCACACAGATATGTGGGTAACAAAGGGATAGAGAAAGATACACCATGTTAATACTAGTCAAAATAAAGCTGGTTCAGCTATATTTTACTCAGTCAAAGCAGACTTATGAACAAGAAAGATTACTGAGCATTTCATAATGATAAATGGTTTAATCACTTAAGAAGATGAACATTTTAAATGTATATGAACCAAATAAAAGAGTATCAAGGCACATGAGGAAGAACTGATAGAATTACAAGGAAAATACATAAATTTACTATTTCAGTTGGAGGCACTGATAACACTTATTCAGTAATTGATGGATCAAGCAGAAAGAAAATCAGTAGGATATAGTTGACTTTAATGGCACTCTAAGTACAGTTGATATAATTGACATTTATAGACTGCTCCATCCAACAAACCTACCAGTGCCCTGATTCTGCAGGAGTTCCCAATCTGCAAAACTGTGAAAAATAAATTTTTCTATTGTTTATAAACTACGTACTCTGTGATACTTCGTTATAGCAGCCCAAATAGACCAAGACAGGAATTGGTACCAGATGTGGGGTGTTGCTAAAACAAATACCTAAAAAATGTGGAAGTACTTCGGAACTGGGTAATGTGTAGAGGCTGGAAGACTTTGGGAATGCATGCTCAAAACAACTGCATTCTGATAGGGGCTCAGAAGAAAATGAGATCCATAGACAGAGTCTTAATCTTCTTAGAGATGACTTAAGTGGTCATGATCAGATGGATGTTGGTAGAAATAACAGTAAAAGCCATTCTTAGGAGGTTTAGGATGGAAATGAGGCATATCTTATTGCAAACCAGAAGAAAGGCCATCTTTGTTATAAAGTAGCAAAGAACTTGGCTGAATTGGGTCTATGACCCACTTCCTGCCTTGTGGAAGGCAGAACTTGTGAGTGACAAACAAAGATATTTTTCAGAAGTATCTAAGAAAAGTATTGAGGATGATACATGGCTTCTCTCCTTGAAATAAAACCTTTCTTCTACTTGAAATAAAATCAAGAAATAAACAAATTAAAGACAAAATTTATAATCAAGAGGAAAGCAGAACTAAAAGATTTGGAAAATTCTCAGCCTGGCCATGTAAATAACAAAAATCCTAATTCTGGTAAAAAGAAAAAAAAAAAAAATGCCAAGGGTGTGCATAAGTGAACATTTGATAGGGAGATTATTATGGATAGAAGAAAGCTAGATATTATTCATCAGAACAATGGAAGAATGACCCTGAAGGCATTTTAGAAATATTTGATGCTGCCACTACCATCATGGGCCCAGAATGCTAGGGCCTTGATAGGAGAGATTTCAGGGGAGGGGCTTAGGGCACCCTTTGGATGATGAGGCTTGCAGCCTAGTTGGGCTTCAAGTTTCTGTCCTTCACATTTCAGCACAGTGCTCCTTGGCCGCCTCAGCTGTAGCTCAAATGCATCCAGGTGCAGGTCAGACCACCACACCAGGGGTACAATCTCTAATCCTTGCAGCATCCACATAGTGCTAACTCTGAAGGTGTACAGAGCATCCAAGCTGTGGAAGCATGGTTGCCTCCACTTCGATTTTAAAGGATGCATAGGAGAGCCCACAGGGATTGGGCCACTGTAGAGAGAACCTTCACTACGACCATGCTCAATAGAACCATGGGGTTGAGGCAACCCCCAAAACCCCAGGACTGCAGAGCCACCAGTGTGCAATGCCAGACTGGGAGAGCCGTAGGCACTGGACTCCAACTTGTTAGCTGCTATGTGAGTTGCATGCAGCAAAGCCATGGACACGGGGCTTCCCAGGGCTTTGAGACCCCAACTCTGACCCCAGTATGTTCAGAAAGCAGGACATCAAGTCAAAGGAGATTTTTAATCCTCAAGATTTAATGTTTACTTTGTCGGATTTTGAACTTACTTGTGGCCTGTTACCCATTTCTTTTTGCTTATTTTGGAATATAAATGTCTATCCTATGCCTGGGCCACCATTGTATTTTGGAAACAAGAGCTTGTTTGATTTTACACATTCGTAGCTTGAGAGAAATTTGCTTAGTATAAATTGTACCTTTAGTCTCATCCATACCTGATTTAGATGAGATGCTGGACTTTTGAGTTCATGCTGGAGCAAATGAAGACTTTGGGGGTTATTGGGAGGGAATAAATACATTTTGTATGTGAGAAGGATGCAAATTTTGGGGACCCAAAGGAGAAATGCTATGGTTTTATTGTTTGTGTCCCCTTTGAAACTGAAATCCCAATGCAGCATTAGAAGTGAGACCTTGCAGGCAATTGAGCCATGAATGTTCTGCCCACATGAATGGAATTGGCAGCCTTACAAAAAGGCTGAATGGAAGCTAGCCAGGCCCTTCTTGCCCTTCTGCTTTTCACCACGTGAGGACACAGCCTTTAAGGCACCATCTTAAAGGGGAGTGCAGCTCTCACCAGGCGCTGAACCAGCTGTGCCTTGATCTTGGACTTCTCAGCTTCCAGAACTGCAAGATCGAAATTTCTGTTATTTATCATGTAGGGCAGTTTAGTGTTTTCCCTGAATATTTGATCATTTGAGTTTATAAAAGAAACAGAATAGATTAACAGGTAAAAAGCATACACAGTTTTTAATGTGCATACATGTGCATAGAAGCCATACAAAATATGAAAACTCAGAGAAAGGGCCAGATGATTGATGTTTTTATACTGTCTTGAGGTTACAGAAGGAATAGGGGCTTGGAGCAAGGCAAGACAAGTTATGAAAGGGAGCAAGAAAGAAAGGCAAAGAGCAAAGACGTCTTGTTATGCAGATAAAACCTCACAGGTGGAAACTCTCAGAAAGAATAGAGGTTAGCCTGCGGGGTAAGTTTCTCTGTTAGACCTTCAGAGGTGTCAGACTCTCAGTTAATCTTTCCTAGATCCAAGAAGGATCCTCAGAGAAAGCCAGTTTGCATCTGCTGTTTATCTCACTTTATTTCCTCTACAGATGCAAATCTCCCTTCCGAAAGAGTAGCTTTTTAGGGCTGTTTTTGTGTTTGCAGTCCCTCTAAATAGCCATCTCAAAATATGTCAAAAAAATATATTTTAGGGTGAAACATTTTTGGTTTCCTTCAATAAATTACCCAGTTTGAGATATTTTACTATAGCAGCACAAAGGGACCAAGGCAATAGGTTTATTCTCCCAAAATATATACAACGGGGTCTTTATGTGGAAATATACATATCTTTGATTAAATGAATCAAAGATATAAATAAATGAAGAGATATTTTATGTTCGTAGATTGGAGGCCTGGTGTCAGTTATTCCCAAGTTGATCTGTAGACTCAATGCAATACCCGCCAAAATACCTGCAAAATATATTATAGATATTGACAAATCAATTCTAAAATTTACATTGAAAAGCAAGCATTCTAAAAAGCACTAGAAAAAGAGGAACAGTTCTTCCTAGAAGAACTTAGTTGCACAACTCTCAGTAATTGATTTTAAGACTGACCCTTAAGCGGCAGTATTCAACATAGCATGGTACTGACAAAAGAATACTACTAGCAAAATAACTCAGTGCTTTTCTTTTTAACAAAGAGTGCTGAAACAATTGGATATTCATTATGAACAACCAACCAAGCAAACAAACAAAAAATCTAGACACAGACCTCACATCTCTCCTACTTAAATGTAAAATGCTGTATTTAATACTGTAAATATTCTAAAAGAAAATATAGGAGAAAATACAGGTGACCTTGGGTGATGAATTTTTTAAAAGAACCATAAGGACAATCCATTAAAGAAGGAATAGATAAGTTGGATTTTATTAAAATTCAAAACTTTCACTCTTTGAAGGACACTTTCACAAGATACAAAATACAAGTCACAGACTGGGAGATGTATTTGAGAATCATATATCTCATAAAGGAACTGTATCCAAAATATACAGAGCATCTTAATCTCAAAGTAAGAAAATGAACAACCCAATTTAAAAATGAGCAAAAGATCTGAAAACGTTCTTCACAAGGAAGATATACAAGTGGAAAATAAGCATATGAAAAGTTCAAACCCTGTGACATTGTAAAATACATATATTTAGTTTTCAGCCCCATTTCCTTGCATATGATGCCTAAAATACTGAGAATATCAAGTATAAGTTTACTGGTGACTGGCAGCTTCTAGGTAGCTTCAGGATAAGGGCTGGTCCCCAGTTTCTCCTCCCAATCTCCAGAGAGGGAAAAGGAGCTGAAGGTTAAGTTATCACCAATGCCCAATGTTTTCAGCAATCAGCTACATAATGATGCCTCCATAAAACCCCCAGAGTTTGCAGATCTTTGCAATAGCTGAATACGTGGAGGTTTCTGTAGGATGGCATACCTGGGGAGGACATGTAAGCATTGTTAACCTCTCCCATACTTTATCCTAAGTATTTCTTCAGCTATTTCATCTGTAAAATTCATTGTAATAATCCAGTAAGCATAAGTAAGTGCTTCCCTAAGTTCTGTGAGCCACTCTAGTAAACTAACCAAACCCAAGGAGGGGTTTGTAGGATCCCCATTTTATAGCTAGTTTGTCAGAAGCACAGGTAAAACAACCTAGGACTTGTGGTTAGCTCTGTAAGTGGGGGCAAGCTTGAGGACTGAACTCGCACCTGGTGACATTTGACACTATCTCAAGGTGGATAGCATCAGAATTGAAATGAATTAGAAGAGACTCAGATGGTGTTCACTGCAGAATTGATTGTTTGCTTGTTGATGAGGAGAATTCCCCACACATGTGGTCACAGAAGTCTTCTGTGTTGATCGCTGTACTGTGAAAGCACAGGAAAAACAATTTGTGTTTTTTCTACAAACAATCCCATTTGTCACTAGGGAGCTGCAAAACAAAACAGCAAGGAAATGCCATTCCATACCTATTAAAATGGCTAAAATAATAAAAGCCTCTTGCTACCAATAGTGAGCAAGAATGTTGAACAACAAGAGTGCTCCTTGCTGATGGACATGCAAAAAAGCACAGACATATTGAAGGTGGTTTGACAGTTGTTTATAAAGCTAGGCATTGGGTTACCACGTGATCTTAGCAATTGAATGCCTATGTATTTACCAGACTGAATTAGAAATATAGGTCCCGACAAAAACCTTCACGTGGATGTTAATAGCATCCTTGTTCACAATCACCAAACCTGGAAGCAACCAAGATATACTTCAGTAGGTGAATAGGTAACCAAACTGTAGAACAATCACACGATGAAATACTATTTACCAGTAAAAGAAAATAAGCTAGCTAGATATGCAGAAACATGGAAGAAACTTCAATGAATTTTGCTTAAAGAAATGTCAGTCTGAAAAAGCTACAAAGTGCAGGCTTTTGTTTATATGATGTCTTAGATCATTCAGTTTCCTATAATAAAATACTGTAAACTGGGTGGTTTATGAACAACTGAAATTTATTTTTCACGTTTGAGAGGCTGGCATGTTCAAGACCAAGTGCCAGCAGATTCAGTGTCTGCTGATGACCCACTTCCTGATTCATTGACAGCTGTCTCTTTTTACATTATCCTTATATGGTGGAAGAGGAATGGACTCTCTCTGTGGTCTCTTGATAAGGCCACTAATCTCATTTATGAGGGTGGATGACCTAATCAGCTTCCAAAGGTCCCATCTTTTAATACCACCAACTTGGGGGCTAGTGTTTCAACAATAGAATTTTAAGAAACATAAATATTCAGACCAAATCATATGACATAGTGAAAAAGCAAAAATAAACATGGCAAAAAAGATCACTGCTAGCCAGGGTTTGCAGGGAGAGAGAGTTAAATATGTAAACCACATGAGATTGTTTAGGGCTATAAAATTGCTGTATATGATACTGTAATTGAGGATACATGGCACTATAATTTGTTGTAACCCATGCATTATATAGCATAGAGTGGACTTTAATGTATGAAAATGACAAATGAATATTTATGTAGTTGGGAGATCCCAGGATAGAATGCAGACAATGAAAAAGGTCTGTTATTGCATATGTATAGAATAATCTTACCTAATGGAGTCAGGGGAAAATGGTGCTGACCTAAGTCACTTTGGAAATGAGTGGAGATAGTCAGATTAAAAGGTACAATATATAAGCATTATAGTCTAGTTAACAAAGTTGTTTCCAGTAAGACTTTTGGCTAACGAGTCTGAAATCCCTAGATCTGTATACTAGAATTGAAAAACGGACGGTGAATGAGAACAGTTTTCTCAATGTTGGAGTGGAAGGTTACAATGAACAGTAAGCCTGGGATGATCCATGTGGTAAGTGATTTGACTTAGGGACGTCATTATGAACTCATATCTAACTTAATGCAGGCACAGATTCATAAATAGAGTACTATTATTATTATTATTGTTATTATTATCTTGAGGCAGAGTCTCACTCTGTCGCCCAGGCTGGAGTGCAGGGGCGCTATCTCGGCTCACTGAAACCTCCGCCTTTTGGGTTCAAGCGATTTTCCTGCCTCAGCCTCCCTAGTAGCTGGGACTTCAGGCACGTGCCATCACGCCTGGTTAATTTGTTGTATTTTTAGTAGAGATGGGGCTTCACCATGTTAGCCAGGATGGTCTAGATCTCCTGACCTCGTGATCCACCCGCCTCGGCCTCCCAAAGGGCTGGGATTACAGGCGTGAGCCACCGCGCCCGTCCCAAATAGAGTACTATGTATAGATACATGCATGTACACAGGTTAGTGTATATATGTACATATATCCTCTTGTCTGTAAGCTAAGAGCGTATACAAGTAATGGCATCTCAGCACTAATGCAATATGGTGACACTAATTAGAAACGAAGATTCAAGATCTTCGTTTCTAATGGCATCTGCAATTAAAAAATATTAAACAGGTCTCTTCGGAGAAACATTACTTTTAATAGCAAAAACCGCAATTACTTTTACAGCAACGTAATAGCTGGTTCTAGGACTAGGGCGGGAAGTATGCAAGATAGTCTTGGTATATCTTATAGTGACTGGATGTAATAAGGTACAAAAAAATGTACAGTTCTGGAAGTATGTTGAAGAGATGCCATAGTCAAATGTTAAGAGATTTTATTGGCCAAAACTGAAAAATTCAATCAACAAAATAAAGTTGTATGGATCAAAACTTAGAGTATAAGATAAATTTCCATGAGTCCATACTGCTGTTAATAAATAAATAAATAAATAAATAAATAAATAAATAAATAAATAAAGGGAGACAAAAAATAAATCTCCCTTGCAGAAGAACTTAATGTAGACAGTGTCCTAAAGGAGGTGAGTCTTCCCTCTCCTGAAACGTGGTCTGTACATTGTGACTTTCTTCAGAAGAGCACAGGTATGAAAAGAGAAAAATAGTACCTTGGAGAAGCCTGAATTCTGCAAAATACCTGACCAGTATACCTAAAATTGCCAGGATCATCAAAAACTAGGCAAGTCTGAGAAAGTGTCACTGCCAAGAAGAGCCATAGGGGACATGCCACCAAAACAAATGTGATATTCTGGATGGAAACCAGGAATAGAAAAACAACATAGGTAAAAACTAAAAACATCTTAATAAAGAATGAACTTTAGTTCGTAAGACAGGATCAATACTGTTTCATTAATTGTGATAAATGTATGATACCAGTTTAGGATGTTAGTAATATAGGAAACGGAATAGAGCATATGAAAACTATCTTCACTACACAACTTTTCTGTAAATCTAAATATTTTGAATTATTTTAAATAAAAAACTAACAAAAGTAGTTTGGAATTATGTAATTGTTCTACTTCTCAATTCAATGTTAACCTGATTTTTGATTAACAAATTTATTATTTTTAATTATCTTGAAATATATAATTATTTTGATGTTTTCTCTCTACCATTTAGCTAGGTGTCCTTCTTTGAGACTTTACTGGTAGATTTAGAAATGTAAAGCACCCCCATATTTATTTTGTTTATTAAAAATTACATCTGAATTTGAAATTCAATTTTCTTTAAAAAGTGGGCATTCGTAACTGAGAACTTGATTTATCTCAGAGATTGTCCTTAGAAATTACACTTTAATATCTTTCTTCTAGAGAAAACCAGACTGAAGATAGAATAAGTAAGATACCTTGCCTGGATAACACAGCTAGTTAGTAGCAGAGCTTAGATTACAATAAAGATCTCTGAATTTACAGTTTTGTGTTTCTTTCACTTCATAACATTGCTAATTTTCTTTCTTTATCTTTGGTCCCGTTCTTCCAGTTATAGGTATAAATTAAAATAATTCTTCCAATCCTATTCCAGCATAACTGGAAATAAATTAGAATGAAATCTGAATAATCTAAATACATGTCATTCTAAAACATTTAAAGATACAGAATATTTCTTGAACTGTAATGCCTCTTAAAATGTTTAGAAATCAAGTTTTTCAGGCATCTCACACCTTTTTGAAAGGAAAATATGTATGCATTTCATTTTTATGGCATCTTCTTTTTATAGTAAATCATTGCGGTACAGGCTTGATATTTTTATCTGTGAAATATTATAGGCAATTTTAACCAAAAGATGGCCCATATGTAGCACCTGTAGTGACCTAATCGACAGTTATGGCTCATTTGTAAGTTTTATAACCTAAGGGTTTAATATTTCACTGCAAGGACTCTAATATGCTTTGGCATAAAAAAAAATCTATGGAGGAGTCAGATGACTTTTTATAGATTATTAAGTAAATAACACTCATTTAAAATAATACACATTTCAGTACCAGGAGATTATGTAAATGTTAGAGATCCCTTTTTTTAAAACAATGCTTAAATTGCTGTCATGTTTATCATTTTTGGTAAGAGTTCTGTTTTGTAAGAAGTTAAAAATTGCATACTGTAAATGGTTGTTGAGCACATTTGCTTAAGAGAAAGAATATTGAGACCATTTAACCTCTATTGCCTCATCAGGGTCTCCATTTCTTTTAAATTACATTCATTATTATAATAAGCATTTCATACAAAATATTCAATGGGTGACAAATTATTGCTTTTATAATTAGCATAATATAGCAAAGCATTTAATTTTGTATGTTGTTTTTCTAGTTACTTTTACTGCCTCCGGCAATTTCATCAACACATTCTACCTTTTATTATTTATATCATGTACATAATGCTATTTATTAGAAATAGAACTTTTTTCAAGTATATTCACTTTAGGGCATGATTTAGAATACTCCTATTAGGGTAATGTCAAGCAACTCTCATGTTATTAAGTGGCCCTTCCTGACAAAACTTTTTAAAATATTTCTCTGCCTAACCACAGCACGTTGACCTACTTGGCACTGTGGGTCACAAATTATTTTGTTGAAGCAATTGCTCCAAATTGATGCAGATTTGTTTTTCAGACAATCTTTATATTTTCTTTGAAACAGTATCTACATCAGTGCATAGTCTGGGAATAATTCCATTTGATTTTTTAAAAATCCAAGGACATGCAAAAGATATGATGTTTTTGTGATGTATGCAAAAGATATGATGTTTTCTGAGAAATTAGAAGACAAATTTTGGAAAGAATTCTTTCTCAGTGAGGCAGGAAGACAGGGATGGTGAAAGAGACCACAGGATAAGCGGTCTTACAGTTGCTGGTCTCGGTTGTCTAGAAGAAAGCAAAGAATACGGAAACTCACTTGTAAAGAAAGTTGCTGTTACTTGAAACATGGCATTTATGGAAAATTCCAACCTACAGTAGCAGACCACTCATTATTCTCAAGTTCACATGAAACATTCACCATGACTGACCACATTCCAGGCCATAAAACGCAGCTTAATAAATTTTAAATAATATGAATTATACAAGGGATGTTCTCATAACACAATGAAATTAAATTAGAAGTCAATAACAGAAAAGTAGCTGGGAAATTCCCACATATTTCATGATTAAACAATCCGAATTAAAGGAGGTGATCTTGTCATTTTCATGAAACTGGAGGACATTATGAAATAAGCCTGACATAGAGATAAGCTAGACACAGAAAAATATTACATTATCTGGCTTATATGTGGAATCTAAAAGTCAAATGTATAGAGATGGAGAATAAAACATATAAATACAGATTGTTACATGTAGAAATACATATAAATATTTGTATACACCTGGGTAATCATAGGCAGGTACATTTTTTGCCCTATGAGTCTAGAGAGCCTAGAAGCAGTGACCCTTGACATCAACAAGCATACATAGCAGATTTCGGGTTTTGATACCATTCTGCAGTAAAGGGACCCAGATTTCTTTGGAGAAATGGTTAATTCTAGGATTGTGACAGGGAATACACAAAATGAACCTGGAATATCTTGTAGTGCCAGAAAATAAGAAAGTGCAATTTATTTTATTATTATTATTATTATTTTAGTTTACTTCTAAAAAAGAAAGTGAGATACATGTACAGAACATGCAGGTTTGTTACACAGGTATACGTGTGCCATGGTGGTTTGCTGCACCTATTGACCCATCCTGTAAGTTCCCTCCCCTCACCCTCTCACTTTCCAACAGGCCCTGGTGTGTGTTGTTCCCCTGTCTGTGTCCATGCATTCTCAATGTTCAGCTCCCACTTATGAGTGAGAACATACAGTGTTTTTCTGCTCCTGTGTTAGTTTGCTGAGGATGAGGCTTCAAACTTCATCCATGTCCCCTGCAAAGGACATGATCTCATTCTTTTTTATGACTGCATAGTATTCCATGGTATGTATCTGCCACATTTTGTTTATCTAGTCTATCGTTGATGGGCATTTGGGCTTGTTCCATGTCTTTGCTATTGTAAATAGTGCTGCAGTAGACATATAAGTGTATGTGCCTTTATAGTAGAATGATTTATATTCCTTTGGGTATATACCCAGTAATGGGATTGCTAAGGCAAATGATATTTCTGGTTCTAGATCCTTGAGGATTCACCATACTCTCTTCCACAATGGTTGAATTTCACTTACATCTCACCAACTGTATAAAAGCATTCCTATTTCTCCACAGTCTTGCCAGCATCTGTTGTTTTCTGACATTTTAATAATTGCCATTCTGACTGGCATGAGATGATATCTCATTTTGGTTTTGATTTGCATTTCTTTAATTCCAGTGATGTTAGACCTAGAAGACGACCTAGGCAAAACCATTCAGGACATAGGCATGGATAAAGACTTCATGACAAAAATGCCAAAAGCAATTGCAACAAAAGCTAAAATTGACAAATAGGATCTAATTAAACTAAAGAGCTTCCGCACAGCAAAAGAAACTATCATCAGAGTGAACAGGTCACCTATAGAATGGGAGAAAATTTTTGCAATCTACCCATCTGACAAAGGTCTAATATCCAGAATCTACAAGGAACTTAAACATATTTACAAGAAAAAAACAACCCCTTCAAAAAGTGGGCAAAGGAACAGACCCTTCTCAAAAAAAGACATTTACACGGCCAGCAAACATATGAAAAAAAGCTAAACATTGTTATTGCTGGTGGTCAAAGGGAAATAGGAGGCACCTGAAAGCCCCTCCAATGGCTGAAAGGCTCTCCCAATCTGAAACCATGTGAACCACAAAATAAATGTATTAGTATTGGATTATAAACTCAAGCTTTAAAGTAAATATCTATGAGTCTATACTGATATAGATATCAGTGATTTTGATATAAATAAATCACTGCTATCTGTAGCTAAAGGTAAATAATACTATAATATTTCAATGTAAATTTTTATAGCAATATAACATTACTTATATTTAGGTATAGATACCACTGATTTATAATATTGTATTATAAGTATAATATAGATATATCAGTGATTTATCTAAATCAGTATGGACTCATGAATATTTATACATTGATATACTATGTATACTTGATATAGTTATCAGTGATTTAGATATAGACATCATTTATATAGATAAATCATGGATATTTACTTTATACCTTGAGTAAATGAAACAAGGAGAGTAAATGAATGAATCATTTATCTATATCAATGAGATGGAAGAGATACCCCTCCTTTGCAGAACAATTTCAAATAATTTATATAAATGATCCATCTTCAAGTGGGATACGAGGGCATAAATCTCTACTCTTTAGGTGTAGTCTGCACACAATGGCTTCCATACAGAAAGTATACTATGGAAAGTAGATTAAAAAAACTTTATAAGAGATAAACTTGACAAATACTACCTCAGCTAGATGATCATGGTCAATGTCAGCAGTAGATAAATCATGTTGTCAGTATGTACTCTTGATATGATGAGATGATAATGAACTTTGTTTCTGTAATCTTCCTCCTCCAAACCCATAACCCTATGCCAACCATGAGAAAACATGAGATAAATTTCAATAGAGGGACTTACCTAGTAATCCTTCAAACATTTAAGGTAGCAAAAATAAGGAGAGTAAAAAGCTATCACAGCAAGGAGAAGGAGTCATGACAACTAAATGTAGTGTGTTATCCTATATGGGATCCTGAAGCAGAAAAGTAAATTAGATAAAAAAAAAAAAATAATATTGACTAAAGCACAGACCTTAGTTAATAATAATGTATCAGCATTGGTTCATTAACCATAAACAATCACCATACTAATGTAAGAGGTCAATAATAGGGAAAACTTGGTGAGAAGGTCTATGGAAATTTTATGGATAACTTTTTAAATTTTTCATTAAATCTAAAATAATTTAAAACTCAAGCCTGTTTAAAAAATATAATCTGAAGATATTCAGGTAGAAATACAGAAATAAATAAGTGAAAAAGTGCCTTCCTTATACTCAAATTAGAAGTTAATAGACAAGGTCTAGGATTAGAAAGTTATGTGTATTATGAATATTAAATTAAAGATATGAAAGGAATGAAAGAATAAAAAACGCAAACCTCCCAAAGTTTCAGATAAAATACATACACAAAATTATTACAGAAAAGAAGACTAGATTTTAATATTTATAAATAGAACAAAAACAAAAGCAGAGCATAAAAATGATAGTAAGACCAAATATATCTGTTATATCAATAAATACAACTGTAATTTCATAATTGCATTTTTAATGAGTAAAAGCTGCTTATTTCAATTTTATGGTTTTTAAAAAGTGATATAACTATAAATGGTCTGAATAATTTGAAAATAAAATTAATGACAAAAATACCAAAAAGATGAAGAACCTTGGTCAAAATGTCAGAGTCAGACAGTTCTGAATTAAATTTAAATGGCATTAAATACCCAAAAGACAGATAGTTTATAATGATAAAATTTCAATCTACAATAAAATAGGCAACAATTTAGGCTATTCAGCACACCAAATAATAGCTTCAGTATTTATAAGACAAGAATTTTATAAATTTTGGAGTATTAAAAAATCTTATTAATTGAATATTTCAATAACATCATAACTAATATCTTATTTTTAGATAAACATCTTAATTATACTTTATCATATTTTGGTTACTTGTATTTAACTTTTGGATTGCAAATTCAACATATAGAATTATGAATTATATATATCCTGAAAACACATATTTTCTTTTAGGTGCTAGGAATGCATATTCTCCAAAGGAAAAAACAAAAATAACAACAACAAAGAAAAACTCTTATGTTGCATCTCTTTGAAAAAACTTACTATATTCCAAATATTTGTAGACAAATGTTGCATATGAAAAAGAATGATAAATACTTTGAAATCTCTTTTAAATTATATGTTAAATACAAAAACAAAGTATAAAACTGCATGTTAAATTTGAGTGGAATAGATAAACTTTGAAGAAAATAAAAATTCCCAAACCGACCCCAGAGGAGATAGAAAAGTTTAAAGATATTTGTTTCACAGAAGAAATAAATTTTACAAAGATAGACTACTCACAAATGACTGGGTCTGAACATTTTAATTGATATTTTATGAACATAAAAGTATATATGGCCGGGCGCGGTGGCTCAAGCCTGTAATCCCAGCACTTTGGGAGGCCGAGACGGGCGGATCACGAGGTCAGGAGATCGAGACCATCCTGGTTAACACGGTGAAACCCCGTCTCTACTAAAAAAATACAAAAAACTAGCCGGCCGAGGTGGCGGAGGCCTGTAGTCCCAGCTACTCGGGAGGCGGAGGCAGGAGAATGGCGTGAACCCGGGAGGCGGAGCTTGCAGTGAGCTGAGATCCGGCCACTGCACTCCAGCCTGGGTGACAGCGCGAGACTCCGTCTCAAAAAAAAAAAAAAAAAAAAAAAAAAAAGTATATAAATGTAAAGAAAATATACAAGAAATGTCGTGCAATCATAAAGCAACTTAAGAAATAAAATATCAGTGGTAAAGGCTCATAGAAAGTGTGGGAAAATGAGAGTAAAAGATTTCAGACTCTAATTTGGTAAAATAACAATACTCTCTGGGATTTCTATGACCACGTATAAAGAAATCATAGATATATTTAGTTTTTGAGACCCAACTGGTGGAATATCCAGCTTGGGAACATGTGTGATGGTGGCCTTACCTTGGTAATTTAAATGTATGAATGGCTTCCAGGGAAGAATGTGTTGTTGACTTGGTCTTGAAGTACAGGTGAAGTACCATAGGATGGAGGGCCTCATATGAGTGAGTTTAAAGTCAGTGAGATAGGAGATAATCAGTGGGAAGGTCATAGAGGGCAGAATGGCAAGCCCAATAATTAACTTGTAAATGTCAAGGAATTTGTTCACATCTTCTAAGTTGTCAAATGTACGAGTATAATGCATTTATAGCAGTTCCTTACTCTCTTTCTAATGGCTGCAGGATTTACAGTAATATCTCCTTTTTCATTCCTGATATTAGTGATATGTCTTATTTTTTCTTAGTCTTTCTAGAGTTTGTCAATTTTAGCAATATTTTGAAGAACAAGAATCTGTTTAGCTGATTTTCTATATTGTTTTTTCTTTTTAATTACACTAATTTTCTTTTTTCATGTTTATTATCTCCTTTCTTCTGCTTGCTTCCTTTTTCTAGTATTTTGAGGTAGAAATTTAGGTTATTGATTTGAAACTTTTTCTTATTTAGTTTTTGTAAAATAAATTTTAATTTGGATATTGAAGGTAAACACCATAATGTTATAATTATATATAATAAATGGTTACAATAGTAAAACAAATTAACACATTCATCACCTGAAATAGTTACCCATTTTTCCCCTATGGAAAGAACACCCATAATCTACTAATTTAGCAAAAGTCCTGAATACAATACACTATTAGTAACTATAATTCTTGTGTTGTACATTAAGTCTTTAGACATACTCATCATAAATATGTTCTACTTTGAATTATTTGAAATGCATCTCCACATCTGCTTCCTCCTAAACCACCCCTGGTAACCACTGTTTTATTCTCTATCACTGTATATTCAATTTTTTTAAAAAAATATTTCACAGGTAGGTGAGATCATGCAATACTTTTCTTTCTGTTTCTGGCTTATTTCATTTACTGTAATGTCCTCCAGTTTTATCTATGCAGTGGCAAATGATAGTATTTGCTTCTTTTTAAAGGCTAAATAATATTCCATTGTGTGTATACATGTATATGTATATATATGTTTGTATATATAATATTTCATTATATATGTATATATATGAATATTATTTAGCCTTTAAAATGAAGGCATATATATCACAGTCTCATTCATTATCTGTTGATGGACACTTAGGTTGTTTTCATACTTTGGCTATTGTGAATAATGCTGCAGTGAACATGGGAATATAGACGTCTTTACAAGGTGATGATTTCATTTCCCTTGTATATATACCTAGAAGAGGAATTGCTGGCTCATTTCTAAAGTAATCATCTAGTGCTATAAATTTTCCTCTCAGAACTACCTAAGCAGTGTCTCACAGGTTTGGATGTGTTTCAGTTGAATTTTTATTCATTTAATTGTTTAATAAAACTTTCTAGAGATTTCCTTTTTTAAAAGTGTGTTGTTTAATTTCACTGTGTTTAGAAATTTTCTTCTTGACTTTTGATTATTGAGTCCTAGTTAAATTCCATTTTGATAAGGGAACATACTGTATATGATTTCAATTACTTTTAATATAGTATTTTTTGTATAGGTATGAATACACAGAAACCAAAATAAAAAACACAATATCAGTTATAATTGTTCCACAAAAGTAAATATTTAAGTAGATACAACAAAATCTGTGCGGGGTCTATGTGACTAAAATTACAAAATGCTGATGAAAGAAATCAAAGACATGAATAAATGGAGTAGTGTAATCTTTGTGGATTCAAAGATTCGACATGATAAAGACATCCCTTTTCCCCAAATTGGTCTTTAAGTTTAATGCAATTTCTATGTAAACCCCTGCAGTCTTTTTTTAATATACAGAGCTGCTTCTTCTAACACATATATAAAAAGAGCATAGACCCTAGAATAGACCAAACAATCATGACAAGGAAGAATAAAATGGAAGAAATTATTCTATCTTAAATTAACTTTTACTATATAGCTACAGTCATCAAGGTTATTGCCAGGAGAAGACACATAGATCAATGGAACAGAAAATGGAACCAGAGTCCAGCGCGGTGGCTCACGCCTGTAAGCCCTGCACTTTGGGAGACCCAAGCAGTCGGATCATGAGGTCAAGAGATCAAGACCATCCTGGCCAACATAGTGCAACCCAATCTCTACTAAAAATACAAAAATTAGCTGGGCGTGATGGTGCATACCTGTAGTCCCAGCTACTTGGGAGGCTAAGGCAGGAGAATTGCTTGAACCTGGGAAGTGGAGGTTTCAGTGAACCGAGATCACACCATTGCACTCCAGCCTGGGCAACAGAGCGCGACTCCATCTCAAAAAAAAAAAAAGAAAAAGAAAATAGAACCAGAAATACGCCCAATTGATTATTGACAGAGGAGCAAAAGTATTTCAATGGAGGAAGAATGTTCTTTCTAAAAATGGTGCTCAAGGGATTGGACATCAATAGGGAAAATGACAATAAAATAAAATGACCTGAATTTAAATTTCACACTTTATGCAAAAGTTAACTCAAATGGGATTACAGAGTAAATGTAAAACGTAAAGCTGTCAAATTAAAAGGAATAAAATCTTTGTGATTTTATTCCCAAATAAAGATTTAGAGAAAACGTTATTTCTGAATAAAGATTTAGAGAAAATCTTCAGGATTGAGGTCTAGAAAAAAAGTCCTTGGACTTGAAACTGAAACGGTAATTCACAAAAATTAAATTTATTAAATTAGGCATATTCCAAATTAAAATGGCTTGCTTTGTGAAAGGCCATGTGAAGAGGACTAAAAGAAAAGATGCAGACTAAGAGAAAATATTTTCAAGCCTCATACCTGACAAAGTATTGGCATCTAGGCTAGATAAAGAATTTTCAGAATACAACAAACCACAATTTAATTCAAAAATGAACAAAAATATTAGCAGAGGTTTCACCAAAGAAGATATGCAGATCCAAATAAATACATGAAAAGATGTTCGATATCATTATTCGTTAGGAAAATTCAAATTAAAATCAAAATAAGACCTCACATACACCTTTCGGAATGACTAAAATATAAAATAGTGGCAATGCCAAATGCTGGTGAGAATACAGAGAAATTGGCTCACTCAAACATTTGTAGTGGGCATGAAGAGTAATGTAGCTACTCTGGAAAACTGTTTCATGGTTTCTATTAATAAACTAAACTAAACATAGCACTACTACATAACCCAGTAATTTCAGTTTTGGGCATTTATCCCGGATAAATGAAAACTTATGTTCACATAACAATCTGTACCTGAATGTTCATAAGAGGTTTGCTTGCAACAATCAAAAGTTTAACCACCTCAGATTTCCTACAATGGATAAATGTGGCATATGTGTATCATGGAACACTACTCAGCAATAAAAAGGAACGAATTATTGATACACAAAACAACATGGGTGAATTTCCAGGAAATGATGATAAGTAAAAATTAAGAAAAAACATCCCCAAATGTATTACAGGCATGTTTAATTTCACCTTAGTTGTGTTTCATAGATATTGCATTTTTTACAATTTGACGGTTTGTGGCAACCCTGCATTGAATAAGTCTATCAGTACCCTTTTTTCCGATTGCATGTGCTCACTTCCTGTCTGTGTGTTACAGTTTGGTAATTCTCCCAATATTTCAGACTTTTTCATTATTATATCTGTTACAGTGATCTATGATTAGTGACCTTTGATGTTACTATTGTAATTGTTTGGTGGTGCCATAAACTACACCAATATAAGATGTCAAACTTTACTGATAAATGTAGTGTGCATTCTGACTCCTCTGCCTATCAGCTGTTTTCCCATCTCTTTCCCTTTTCTCAGGCCTTCCTATCCTCTGAGACACAATAATAACATAATTAGACCAACTAATAACACCACAATGGCCTCTATGTGTTCAAATGAAAGGAAGAGTTGAACATCTCTCACTTGAAAACAAAAGCTAGAAATGATTAAACTTAATGAGGAAAGCTTGTTGGCAGCCAAGACAGGCCAAAAGCCCTACTTTTTGTACCAAACAGTTAATGTAAATACAAAGGAAATGTTCTTGAATGAGATTAGAAGTGCTATTCAAAAGTGAACAAATGTATGATCAGAAAGTGAAACAGCCTTATTGCTGATATGAAAGATTAGGTAGTCTACATATATCAAACCTGCTACAATATCCCCTTAAGCCAAAACAATGCAAGTGCAAGGCTATAACACTCTTTCATTCTGCAAAGACTGAGAGAGGAGAAAAGCTGCAGAAGAATAGGAAGTTACGAGAGGTTGGTTCATGAGGTTTAAGGAAAGAATTATCTCCGTAACATAAAAGTGCAAAGTGAAACAGCAAGTGTTGATGCAGTAGCTGAAGCAACTTATTTAGAAGATATAGCCAAGATCATTAATGATGGTAGCTACACTAAACAACAGATTTCCCATGTAAATGAAACAGACTACTGTTGGAAGAAGATACCATCCAGGACTTTCATAGCTGGAGAGGAGAAGTCAATGCCTGGCTTTAAAGCTTCAAAGCACAGTTGAATCTCTCATTAAGGGCTAACATAGTTGGTGACTTTAAGCTAAAGCCAATGCTCGTACATGATTCTGAAAATCCCAAGGCCTTTAAGAATTATGCTAAATCTACTCTGCCTGCACTCTATAAATGTAACAAAAAAGCTTAGAAGACAGCACATCTGTTTACAGCATGGGTTTACTGAATATGATAAGCTCACTGTTGAGACCTACCTACTGCTCAGAAAAAAGATTCTTTCTAAAATATTACTGCCCATTGACAATCCACTTGGTCACCCAAGAACTTTGATGATGATGTACAAGAATAATAATATTGTTTTCATGCCTGCCAGCGTATCTATTTTTCAGACCATGAATCAAGGAATAATTTCAACTTTCAAGTGTTATTATTTAAGAAATACATTTTGTATGACTATAGCTGCCATAAATAATGACTCCTCTGATGGAACTTGGCAAAATTTTTTGGACAAGTTTTACCACATTAGGTGTCATCAAGACCATTCATGATCCATGAAAGAAGGTTAACAAATCAAATTTAACAGGAATTTGGAAGAAGTTGATTTTAACTTTCATGGGTGACTTTTTGTGGTTCATTATTTCAGTGGAGGAAGCAACTACGGCTATCATGGAAATAGCAAGAGAGGTAGAATTGGAAGTGGAGATTGAAGATGTGACTGAATTGCTGCAATCTCACAATAAAACGTGAATAGATGAGGAGTTGTTTTTTATAGATGAGCAAAGTGAGTGGTTCCTTGAGATGGAATCTACTCCCGGTGAAGGTGCTGTGAAGATTTTTGAAATGACAACAAACAGTTTAGAACATTACAATGGTTTATAATGATATATACATTGTTGATAAAACAGTGGCAAGGTTTGAGAATATTGACTCCAATTCTGAAAGAAGTTCTACTGTGAGTAAAAGGCTGGCAGGCAGAATCACATGCTACAGAGACATTTTCTTGAAAGGAAGGGTCAATTGATAAAGCAAACTTCATTGCTGTCTTAAGAAATTGTTACGGCCACACAAACCTTCGGTAAGCACCAACCTGGTCAGTCAGCAGCCATCAATATAAAGACAAAACTCTCCACTACTGAAGAGACTACAACTTCCTCAAGGCTCAGATAATGGTTAGCATTATGTAGCAATAAAATATTTTTAATTAAGGTGTATACATTGTTTTTTAGACATAATGCTATTACACATATAATAGAGGACAGTGTTATATAAATATAACTTTTATAGGCATTAGGAAATCAAGAATTTCATGTGACTTGGTTGATAATGATATCTGCTTTATTGTAGTAGTCTGAAACCAAACCCCACAATGTCTCTGAGATATGCCTGTACAACATGACTGTATTTTTATAACATTTTTGATATGACAGAATTTTAAAAATGGAGGACAGATTAGTGGTTACTGTGACTTAGAGCCGGAAAATGTAGCAGGAGGAAGGTAGGTAACAGATAAAAGCAGAAGGAATGTTAATGTTAAAACCGTTCATTATTTTGAGTGTAGCAGCGGACTCAGGTGAAAAGCTTGCATAGAACTTAATGTATGTACACACACTCCAGTTGAAACTGGAGAAATCTGAATAAGTGGATTTTATCAATATCAATATCCTGGTTGTCATATCATACTATAGTTTTCCAATTTACCATCAGGGAAAAGGAGGAATGGTGCAAGATATTCTGTATATTATTACCTGCAATTGGCATGTAAAGGTACAATGACTCAACTAAAAAAAAATGAAAAAGGTAGAAAAATGATATCCTGGTAAGAGAGGAGACCACCCCTCATATCGTCTTATGCCCAATTTCTGCCTCCAAAGAAAGAAGAAGTAAAAACTGAAACGCAGAAATGAAATCCACAGGCAGACAGCCCAGCGCCGCACCCTGGGCCTGGTAGTTAAAGATCGACCCCTGACCTAATTGGTTCTGTTATCTATAGATTACAGACATTGTATAGAAATGCACTGTGAAAATCCCTATCTTGTTTTGTTCCGATCTAATTACCGGTGCACATAGCCCCAGTCACGTACCCCCTGCTTGCTCAATCAATCACGACCCTCTCACATGCACCCCCTGAGAATTGTGAGCCCTTAAAAGGGACAGGAATTGCTTACTCGGGGAGCTCGGCTCTTGAGATAGAAGTCTTACCGATGCCCCCGGCCGAATAAACCCATTCCTTCTGTAACTCGGTGTCTGAGGAGTTTTGTCTGCAGCTCGTCCTGCTACACTGGGACAAAATTATGTAAAAAATATAACAACATGTCATATTTTGGATAAGACAGCTCAATATTGTATAATTTAATTTTTCCTAAATTTCCATGTAAATTTCCTATGATCCAATAAAGTACTAAAAATTATTTTTGGTTTCAGAAACATAGAAACAAAAATTTAAGTCAGTAAATAAACTTCAATGAAGGAAGAGAACTCACTAGGGCTCACTAAAGTTTAATATAAAGTAGATTCTGAAATTACAATATGTTAAAAATGTTTTATTGGTGAATTGATTGATAGAATAGAAAGTCTAGAGAGAAATATACTCTTGAACTTAATGGATTTTATCAGCTGGAAAAAATTTATTCAATGAATGATGTTGGGAGAACAGGATTATCAGTGCAAAAAAGCAAAGTTGAGACCTCTTCTACTATTTTATCTACCTCAAATTTCTGAATTGATCTAAAATTAAGAATGATAAATTAAATTATAAAAGTTCCACAAATATGGGATGATTTTCTAATAATGTTGGAATGAACAAACATGACACAATAGGTATCATAAAAGTAAAAATCAGGTTAAATAACTTTAAAATATTTGCATGAATACAAAAATATGTAAACATAAACGACAGAGAAGTGGGAAAATATTTCCAATTCATATCACATAAATAGGGCTAGACTCTCTACTTGTTAGATAAATATGAAAAATGTGCCTGGGCCTGGTGGCTCACGCCTGTAATCCCAGCACTTTGGGAGGCCGAGACGGGTAGATCACAAGGTCAAGAAATCGAGACCATCCTGGCTAAAATGGGGAAACCCTGTCTCTACTAAAAATCCAAAAAAAAAAAAATTAGCCGGGCGTAGTGGCGGGCGCCTGCAGTCCCAGGTACTGGGCAGGTTGAGGCAGGAGAATGGTGTGAACCCGGGAGGCGGAGCTTGCAATGAGCCAAGATCGCGCCACTGCTCTCCAACCTGGGAGACAGAGTGAGACTCCTTCTAAAAAAAAAAAAAAAGAAAAATGCATATCATATATACATTAGCTCAATACAAATGCACAAAGAATATGAACAATTTAATTAAAAGTCAATTTTAATAGTTTCAAACATACAAAACTGATCTCACTCATAATTCTAAAAATTATATTAAAATTATGTGATGCCATTTTTCATAGCTTGGTTAGGCACTAACCAAATTTAGATGTGAAAATCTTAGAGGAAGTGGAAAGACAGGCAATGTCTAACCTGATGTTTGGAGTTCAACTATAATGCAGTTAGAAATATTTACCAAAATTAGTATTTCACTTACCCTTTGATATAGCAATTGTGTTACTGGAAATAATATATGAGATTTGACAATATCTAAATATGACACAGTCATACATAGTTGTGTATATGTATGTCTACAACTGTAGCTGTTAAAAAGAATAAACTGCACATATGTTTATACATAAATGTCAAAATATAGTGCTAATTAAATAAATCAATGTACAGAATATTGTATATAGTGAACTCTTTTTGGCTATATTAACGTATATATGTGCATAAATGTAATACATGTTATATGCTTATATGTGTCTCCAGTATCTTGAAGAGTATCTTCAAAAGCACTGCTAAGAACTGCCAATAATAGTTGTCCCTGGGAGAAAAAGGAGAAGATGGGGCTGGGGTTAGGTAGGGTTTGTTTTTCCATATTGCATGTAGTGCCAATGGAAAAATAAATAAAGTGTAATTCAAATATAAAAAACAATTATAAATATTAATTGCTACCATTTGTACTTATATATTATTTACTTTCAGATAAAGTATTAGTGCTTTACTTTGCTTGTCTCTTAGTAAATGCAAAATATATTTCTTTTCTTTTCTTTTTTTTTTTTTTTGAGACGGAGTCTCGCTCTATCGCCCAGGCTGGAGTGCAGTGGCCGGATCTCAGCTCACTGCAAGCTCCGCCTCCCGGGTTCAGGCCATTCTCCTGCCTCAGCCTCCCGAGTAGCTGGGACTACAGGCGCCCGCCACCATGCCCGGCTAATTTTTTGTATTTTTAGTAGAGACGGGGTTTCACCATGTTAGCCAGGATGGTCTCCATCTCCTGACCTCGTGATCCGCCCGTTTTGGCCTCCCAAAGTGCTGGGATTACAGGCTTGAGCCACCGTGCCCAGCCCAAAATATATTTCTTAAATGTTCCTTAATTTATATTCTAAGAGAAATAATATCTTTGAACTACCTTTGACCTGCTTGTTCTTTTCCTATTTTCATATTAGCAGATTTAAATAAATGTCACATGATTATGTAACTCTGAGTTTAGACGGTCTCTTTTTGTTCTTTTTAAAGTTCTCTATAAACATTTAGAAAATATAGCTAGAATTATTTCCAAAAGTAGCATTGTAATTTCCTGGACTCATTTGCCTTTTGAACTTGCTTTCCAGAGAACATTCCTATTCATTATCATTAGTAAAAATCAATTTATTGAACTCATTTCTTTAACAAAATAATTTCCCTTTTTACCCTGTTTATATTTAGAAAATCTTTTCTCAAACGTGCCTCTCTCTCCACCCTTAAATAATGCCTTGGGTATCTTTAATTACTTTTTTGTCATATATATATATAACTTAGACTGCAAAGGTATTTTTTTAATCCATTTTGATCCTTACTGGATTCAGAGGGAATGGTATCACATGCCATTTCTAAATAACTTCTGTGTAACTTGTAAGTCATCTCAAAGTTCAAGACTGTATGAAGATATTGGTTCAAAAGTAAGAAAACAATTGTCTTTGTTCTATTTGAAGGTTTTCTGTTTGCCTTTATACCTGAAGGAAGATTTAGTTGTGTAGGGCATAATTATCACCAATTCACATTTTTTTTTAAATGCAAGGAAATGCCAAAGGCATAGCCCATGGAAAAAAATACTTGATAAAATAGATTTTACTGAAATTATGATAAAGTAGACCTTACTGAAATTAAAAATTTCTGTTCTGCAAAAGACAATGTCAAGAGAATGAGAAGACAAGCCTCAGAATAAGAAAAAATATTTGTAAAAGATATATATAATAAAGCAGTTTTATCCAAAATATATAATACAAAGAGCTCTTGAAACTCATTAGGGAAGCAAACAACCAGAATAAAAAATGAGCTCTAGATACTAACAGCCACCTCATCGAAGACAATGGAAATACAAACCATGGTAGGATCAATGTGTTCTCTGATACCTGGCCAGATTATTGGTATAAAGTGCGGTAAAAATAAGTATTTTTCACATAAGTTTTTAAAATTACTTCAATGGAACTTTGTTCTACAGATGGAATTTCAGATAAGACATATTTAAAGCTGAGCCAAGCCATGGATTTGTACCATCAAATACCTGTAAGTTGGGTGAATTCTTCTCCTCTTGAGGTCCCAAGATAACTTGGTGCTCCTGGGGCCTTCCAGAAAGTGATAGTCTTTACTTTCCACAGGTCAGGAACGTTGTACAGGGACTGTGTAGACAACGTATGAACCAGTTTTCCCAAAGGGTTTTTATTGGATCTATAAGTCAAGTTTGATTCCTTAAAGGAAAGCACACCATTCTGGTCAAAGCATTGGTAAAATAACAAGTTTTAACTAATTGTGTCCTGTTACAAATTAAAACAGATTTTTATTGCACCTATGCAAATAACAATACTGTCCTAAGTTAGGAATACTTACAGTTTCCAAATTCTGGAGAAATGAGGTAGAGAGAAACAGATATGCTCTAGGAGTATACTTAATTGTTAAAAGCTGTCAATAGCTCAAAAGAAAAATTTTCTTGACTCTGAACAACAAAACAAAGGATCAGCAATGGTTTAACCAAAAAGTTAAAAAGATTAATTCAGTTTTCTATGGTTGAATCCATACAATTAACTCCTGTCCTGTTTGATATTCATGAACATTTCAGCTTTCCATGCGTCCTGAAAGTTTTTCTTCTATTCTGATTTTACACTCTGCAAAGTTATCAGAAACCTGCATTCAAGAGCCAATATTAGAGTTTTATAGCTGATGATAAAACCCCATTCTAAAGAGGACCTAAACAAGACAACAAATGTCGGTGGATAACAAAAAGTTTTAGGGCAGTCATAGTCAAAGACACAATTGACAAGGAAATTTGTTACCTCTGTGCACACAAAAAATAACAATTATAATTATTACTGATAATGTACATTGTCATATCAGAATTATAGTTTTCCATAAATTTGGAACACATACCAATAACATATGTATACAAATGCAGCCCAAAGAAAATCAAACACCATTTTATATTTGACAATGCTTCCTGTATAATTTGTATACAAAATAAGCCAAATATATCATTTTTGGGCTTTAGGAAAACTAATATCTTAAAAGATTAATTAGGTCAGAAAAAGACATAATTTATAATTTGATTTTGGAAAGTTTATCAAATATCAAAGGTTTAAAACACTTGATATCACAAAATAGGATCACAGATCATTGTAAAATAAGTCATTCATTAAACCAAAGTGATAACTCAAGGATTTCAAAAAAAGGGGAAAACTATCATTTTTTGTGAGAGGAGACTTAATTTTTTAAATAAGCCCTAATAAAAACAGCATGACACCAATTAAATTTTTTTCCGAAGTTTTATAAATGATCTATAAAATTTTAATCTTGACCATAATATGTAACTTCCATAAGCCTTTTATAATCTTTAGAACCTTTGTTCAGGAGTCAGTTAATGCTTCAAGGAAACTTTATTAATCTGACACAGGGGCCCTTATGTTGGTCTCCAATCAGTTTGCCTTTGACATTAATGATTAATTTATAGAGAAGCCAAACTTGTTTTATCGCTAAAAATCAGCACTTACAATCTCCCATGCCCCCCTCTTCCACAGTAGTCCCTGGGCCATGAGTAGTTGAATAGCCTTAATTTCTTGCCCTCTGTCTCAGAAATGCAGTTTATTTTGATTGGCATCTTCTACCTGGCCTGAAGATGAGGTTTTAATCACTGTCAGTGTTTAAGATTTAGCAGGACTTGGTGTCCTTTTTAGACCCAGAAGTCAATGCCCTGTAGCTCAATGTCATAAGTACCTTAAAAGCACATAAAGATACATGAATGTAATAATACTACCTAAATTATTTTTAATCTCAGTTTTTTTCTAAGTAAATCAAAAATTAATAATAATGACAGGAATTATTTCAATAAATGTAAAATCTGTCAGGCCAGCTACCAAAAGGCAAAATAAAAGATCTTCTGCAGTGCACAAAATTTTAGGTTTGATGAAAACATTTCCTTTAGATCTTTAAGAAAACATTGTTAGTATCAGGCCACAACACACAGAACTCTAGGCAAAAACAAACAAACAAACAAAAATGAACTTATATGAGCTGAAAATTACTTGAAGGAAAGCATTACTCTTTTGTGCCTTTTAAAACAAAAGAGAAAACCAAAAATGGTGAGATGCAATAAAAGTTGAACTTTGAGTTAAAAAAAACAAATTTAAATCTCTTAAATCTCCTAAACTTTAATCCCTTGCAAGTTATTAAGAGTAAATCAATCCCTTAAGAAAATTTTATTGTTCTAACCAATTCTTCAGTGTATAACTGTTTTTTTTTTTTTTTTTTTACATCAAACCCAATCACTTGAAAGACCATGATAATTTCCCTGTATTTATAGACAGCTTGATCATGTAATGACATGCTTGGACTTTCTGGATTACAACACCTGTCTTTCTTAAACAACCAGTCATTTTGTCATTGGACTAAATTTACCATACAAAACCAGTCATTTTATTATTGGAGTAAATTTATTATACAAGATTCTTTCTCATATAAAATTATTTCTTTAAAAAATTTTTTTTTTGTTGTTTGTTTGTTTTTTTTTTTGAGATGGAGTCTCGCTGTCACCCAGGCTGGAGTGCAGTGGCACGATCTCAGCTCACTGTAAGCTCCGCCTCCCGGGTTCAGGCCATTCTCCTGCCTCAGCCTCCTGAGTAGCTGGGACTACAGGCACCCGTCACCGCGTCCGGCTAATTTTTTGTATTTTTAGTAGAGACGGGGTTTCACCGTGGTCTCGATCTCCTGACCTTGTGATCCGCCTGCCTCGGCCTCCCAAAGTGCTGGGATTACAGGCGTGAGCCACCGTGCCCAGCCTTTTTAAACTTTTTTACCAAAAAATACATTTTATTTCTATAATTTTCTTTACATTTCTTTTATTTCCTGGTTCCTTTTACCTTGTTTTATACATAACATTTACATAATCTTTGAATTGGACAAAAATTGTTTCTTTTTTAAACACAACAGATTTTTAGAAAAAAATGTTTTCCTACAAAATATTTTTATTAGAAAATACTCAAATAATGAAATATCTATTATTTAATTTAATACAATTTAGATTCTAAATTATGACAAGTTTACCCACAAGTATTTATCCCATACATTTACCTAATTATTTTAACTATTTACCTAGATTATTTACGAAGACTGTGATAGTCATCAAAGTTATGAAACTCACCATTGCAAAATTATAACTGAGACAATGAAAAATATATGGCCTAAATGACTCCATCTTGCTTCTAACCTCCAAGCTGTTCTTGTTCATTCCTGGGCATAGGCCAAAATAACTTTGGGAAGATCTTAGTTTATAGTTTAACTTTAAATCAAAGATGGTAACAGTCCTTTCCCAAAACAAACCTCCTTACCCCCTGTAGACTAGACTGTCTAAAGCCACGAGATAGTAAGTTATAGTAATTTTACTAAATACTTCAAGATGTGGCTTTGTTTATTAAACCAAAATCAATGTCTTATCTATTAAAATTTACACAAGCAAAGATAATTCCATTTTGGACTGGGTTTATAGTTTTGTATCTCCTATGACAAATTTTGACACCTTATAATATTTGGCAGAATGGAATTGCTTGATCACTAAATGCAAACAAAAATGTACTAGCAATTCTTAAGACATTTTTAATATTACTTTACCAATAATGTTTTAAAATTTTATTTTGCATTCTGGGATACATGTGCAGAACATGCAAGTTTGTCACATAGGTATACATGTGCCATGGTGGTTTGCTGCACCTATCAACCCATCATCTAGATTTTAAGTCCCACATGAATTAGGAATTTTACTTTACCAATAATTTTAAAGTTAGCTTATTTATTAAAGATTTTACTTCAGTCATGTAAACTTGAAAAAGCATTTGACTAGTCTTTCTTTTCTCTGATCAAGTAAAAGCATTTGACTTAAATTCTTTTATTTTTTCTTTTAGCCAATTAATTAGAGGTCTTGTATATATTTTCAGTAGTGGAATGTCACGTACACATAATACGCAGTAAATACACAGATGTATTAGGCATACCAATAGAAGTATGTCTTATGGATTCTTAAGACCTCCTTTTTTTTTTCCCCCTATCTTAGACTTCCAAACTGTTGATAACCTGTTTCATTACCATTGCAGTTGTCAGTTAAATAGCTGTAAGTCTGCATATTGAAGGAAACAACTCTTAGATAAAAAATCTGATAGTAAAATTTATAACTCAAAACACAGAGAGAAAAAGTCTGGTGGTGCTACAGGGAGATTAAAGATGAATGTCAAATCAAACTTAAAATTAGAGAAATGTATGTGGAGTATGTGGAGACTAATTTTATTTACACAGGGACTATCTATCTTTTAGTTGGATCTTTGAGGTTAATTCTGTGTCTCCTAAAAAGGAGAATTATTATGAGACTAGACCATGTGATGTTTTTACAATGCCCTTAAAATTTTTTTTAAACAGAGAAACTTCTAAGTGTCTAAACTATACTCTTCCTTAAAAACCCAAGAGTACCCTCTGCTGCAATAACTATTTTAGCCAAAAAATCAGGTAACACAATTCAAAAGTAAGCAGTTCAAGAGCTGACATGAACTTGTCTGTTTACATTCTTGGAGTTCCATGAGGAAAAACAGATTTCTCCCTGAAAGGGAGTCTGGTCCCTTCTCCATTTTCTTTTAGGAAGCCCAGGTTATTATAAACTATTATAGGTCCCTCATGCAGCAGAGGGTGCAAGAGAAAGAAGACATAGCGTAAGTAAATGAAGAAAACAGAATTCAATCAACCGAGAAGAAAAAAATACTTTTGTCCCCCTCCCCACCCCCCGCCAAAAAACAAACAAACAAAAAAGTCCTAGGGGAAAAAAACCTGAAAACATGAAGGCCTTTAAATACACACACACACACACACACACACACACACACACACACACACACACCACACACATCTTGGATGTTAGCTTTTAATTAACCTAACTTTTAACCATTGAACTCCTTTAAAAAAAAACTCTTTAAATCTCATTATGAAATTTCAGCTAAGACAAATTGCTGCTATTTCAGAAGTACCAAGTATCAAACCAGAAAGAACTTGATTTAGGAATGAAACCCAGGCTGTCGTAGTGGAAAAAAAGAAGGTAGAACCTTTAGCTTTGGAAGTGCTCTTTCAGATGGGTTTGGATAGCAAAAAAGATGGCTTTGTTACGTAAATAAAGCCCCTAAGTAGTCAAAATGAGAAATGTTTCCTCTTCCTTTTTACCAAGGGAATTTAGCTACTTTAGAGGGCTTGGAACTTTCTTTCAGATTTGATCAAGTAGGAGATGGTTGATCAAACCCAATGGGAAGAAGACCAAAACAACAATAAAAACAGAAACAAACCAACAACAACAACAAAAAGTTAAGCTAAACAAACGATGGCACAATTTATACAATTACTGAGCGCTCCAATGGTAAGGAGAAATTAAAACCAGTTGGTTGTTAATCTTAACTTTAGCCAAGACAAACCCCAAACATTAGTATAATAAATACTTACCTGTGATATATGATAGAGTGGATCCCTATCTATTACTTACTTAGGGATGAGTCTCAGGATGAAGACTGCTCTACCATCCTAGAAGCAGGAAAAGACTCAAATTCATCTTTCTTGTTGGAAGCGAGCTCAAAATTCATGAAAGAGTTACCTGCCCTTCCATCATCATGGAAGCAGGAAAATTTGCCTTCCTTGTGTTGGAAGCAAGTACAATTCCAAAATAAGGAGTTGTACAGCAAAATAAACTTTAGATCTTGACCAAATGCTGGGAGATAAGGGATTCTCTGGAGAGGGTACTTCCAGGCCTCAGCAAATTGTCCTATTGGTTTGAGTCATAAAGATAGCTCCAGCTGGTACTAAGCACAGATAGATTTGTCAAAGGTCAGTGGCACCTCCACTCAAAATCCTTTTGTGGTTAGTGAGATGTGAACCTTAAATCTCTGAGACAGGTCTCAGTTAATTTAGAAAGTTTGTTTTGCCAAGGCTGAGGACAGGTGCCTGTGACACAGCCTCAGGAGGTTCTGACCACACGTGCCCAAGGTGATCAGGGCGCAGCTTAGTTTTATACCTTTTAGGGAGACATCAATCAACATATGTAAGACGTGCATTGGTTCCATCGGGAAAGGCAGGACAACTCAAAGCAGGGAGGGGGCTTCTGGGTCCCAGGTAGGTGAAAGACAAGTTTGCATTCTTTTGAGTTTCTGATTAGCCTTTCCAAAGGAGGCAATTAGATATGCATTTATCTCAGTGAGCAGAGGGATGACTTTGAATAAAATGGGAGGCAGATTTGCCCTAAGCAGTTGCAAGCTTGACTTTGCCTTTTAGAATAGTGATTTTGGGGCTCCAAGATTTATTTTTCTTTCACAAAGCCGAGGTATAGTAATTTTTATATTACATTCCTAAACAGAACATGCATAGAGATTAGAACAGAATCCTGTCGTCCAATCTGGAATCTCTCTTTATTCGCTTTTTCATCACATGGGTTAGTCAGTAATACCTTGTTGATGGTGGGAAGGATAGATCTCATCTTACATTATTTTGCACAACTCATGCCTCCCTTCCCCTACCCCAGGTACCAACATGAAAAAGACCACTGCTAAGTTATACATATGTGAAAACATAAGTCAGTTTTGAAATACTTCATTTAAAGATAAAATGCATTATTCCAATCTTCATCTTCATTTTTACTTTATCTTTTTATGAGGAGGTCCTTCAAAAATAAAATGTAGTTGAAAACATACTGGAAAACAAATGATATTTAACATATTTGAGAGTTTTATACACAAAGCTTGAAAATTCATTTTGCTAGAAATCATAAAAGATTAAAGATTTCACTTTTCTATGTCTGAAATGTTTATCTTGAGATGTAATAAGATACTGTATCATTTTTCAAAACTATAGTGACTATTTAAGCTACAGAGAAGACCATTATCAAATATGAAATAATCTATGTAATATATTATACATATAGTGAATTCTATTTTCCAATTTAAGCCCTGAAGGACAACTATGAGTAGCAGAGTCATAGGCATTTACATAAAAGCATAAGAATAAATACATATTCCTGTACAAAATGAATTTGAAATTTATTTTCACTTTCATTTAAATATAGATCAAATAAAGTCATTTTAGTGTATAATTTTGCTGACTCCAATTTTTGTTTTCTCATTCAGGCATATAACAATATAAAAGCAAAGTTAATTCTTAATCAAATGCTCATTAACTTCAACTTGATGTAATAATAAGCATTCCCCAGAGGAACTATCATCACTGATGACTTTTTGTTATGCCCAGACCGTTTATTCCCTGAAGAAGACCACCAGAGTCCAGAGTCAAAGCTAAGCAGCAAGGATCTTTATTATAGGTTCGAACCTGGAACTCTCACTCGCTCGCGAAAAGAGACAGGCAGGAGGGCTCCCCCACTGAGCTCCGAGCAGTGTTATATAGTCTAAGAAAAGTGGGCATAGAGTTATTATACAAATCAGATATATGATTGGCTAGTGTTTGAACAAGGCGATTTGGCTAACTATGATTGGTTCCCGCCATTTCTGATATTTCGGTTCAACCTTTGAGGCGGGAGAGCAGGTTTATGGCAGCAAGAGTTTATCTTACTTAAACACGTCTTGTGACCTTGCCTCAGAACTTACAAAATCTCTGGTACGTGCAGAAAAACAGATACTCACAGAACTTACGAAATCTCTGGTATGTGCAAAACAAAATCTCTGGTACGTGCAGAAAAACAGGTACTCACAGAACTTATGAAATCTCTGGTATGTGCAAAGATTAGAGAGCAGAACAAAGGGTGTAGTGGGGGGGGCGGGTACACATCTGTCTTTGTGTCCTTTCATTTCCCCCTCCCATAAGTAACTGGATGTCCAATCTTGGATTTCCAGAGTCTTATAATGTAGCCTCACTTTCTGGGTGCAGGAGAGGCTGGTGATGGCTACGGAGGACCATTAGTTGGATGGTATCAAACCTTTCTCTGACAAATTGTAAAATTTTATTTACCACACAGGGGCCTATAGTGAATAGAAGTAGTAAAGACATTAGGGGGCCTAAAAGGGGTGCCAGAAGGGAAAACATTGAAGAGCTCCACCAATTGTTAGCGGCTGTAGTGAATTGTTGCTTTTTCATTTCTAAGCTTAGTTTGTGTAGGCGTTGGACTCTTTCCTCAACTAACCCTGACTCATTTATATAGAAACAGCATTCTTCTTTGAGGAACATACAGGTACCTCCTTTCTCAGCTGTGAGTAAGTCTAAGGCTCTGTGGTTTTGAAGGGTGACCTGTGCTAGGGAGGTGAGCTGCCGCTGAAGGGAGGCTAGGGAATAGGCGGAGTCTTCCATAGCAACAGAGAATTGTTGTAACAGCTTGTCGTTTTCTATCATGGAGTGTTGTGGGGCCCCTCCTGCTAACCCCGCTGCGACGACAGAGGTGGTTAAGGATATTCCGGCAATTAGTGGTAGAAAAACTGCTCGTCTATGTCGCACAGTTTTAGTTGGGGCGGTCCCTGCCCAGCCTATGAACTCTGCCGGGGTTAGCAGTGTCAGTCGGGGAACTAGCAGTTTACCCACCTGGGGGGTTTCCCCAGGATGAGTTTTGTCTTCATAGAGCCAGAACCTCCAGACATAGGGATTAGACGGCGCAGCAGTGAGGAGAGTCAGATGCATAAGGCATAAAAGCATAGGTGAGCTAAACATGGTTACGGCCATGGGGATGATGGCGCAGGGTTAGCTTTAAGGGATTGTTCTTAGCTTTGTCCACAGTCCACGTAACCGGTGCTCCTGATGGCTCGAGAAGGTCGGATGATGGGTCCACCGGTTTGACGTGTGTGTAGTGGATCCACGAAGCGATGCCTTCTACTTTGAGAGCGGTGGGAGTAGTCAGGAGTACTTGCAGTGGTCCTTTCCACCTGGGTTGGAGAGTTTCTTGCCGGTGGCGCTTGACCAGGACCCAGTCTCCCGGCTGGAACGGATGAGGCGTCGGTGGAGGTCCTGCCTCCTACAGTTCTCATAGTCTGGGCCAAATTTCCTGGTGAATTTTCTGTAAGGCTTGTAAGGAGAACAAGAGCTCAGAGACATTTTCAGTTTCAGGTTTGAGTAAGTCATCTTTTAGACTGGGGACCAGGGGTGGGGGTCTGCCATACATGATTTCATATGGTGTGAGGCCCAGTCTGTAGGGGGTATTTCGGGCCCAGAACAGAGCGTAGGGGAGAAGTACTACCCAATTAGCGCCAGTCTCCATGGTCAATTTAGTTAAGGTCTCCTTTAGAGTCCGATTCATCCTTCCTACCTGTCCTGAGCTTTGGGGCCTATAAGCACAATGTAATTTCCAATTTGCCCCAAAAATGGAAGCCAAATCCTGACTTACCTTAGCAACGAAGGCTGGTCCATTGTCTGACCCTATCTGGACGGGAAAGCCATACCTGGGGAGGATTTCTTCCAAAATTTTCTTTGCTACAACCTGAGCAGTTTCTCTCTTAGTTGGGAACGCTTCTGTCCATCCTGAAAAAGTATCTCAGTCTCTGACGTTACAGCCACTCCTGCATACCGCTGGCCTTGGTGGACGTAGCTGCTGCCATCAGTGAACCAGATGAGTTCTGTGTCGGGGAGCAAGACGATCTTGCAGGTCCTCCCGCACCCCATGCACCTGAGCCAGTATCTCAGTGCACTCATGGAACGGGGCGTCCAAGTCTGGATTTGGCAGCAGTGAATCAGGGTTTAAAGAGGTTGGGGGCAGAAAAGTTATTCTGAGGGGGTTTAATAGCAGTCCTTGATAGTGGGTGAGCCGGGCGTTACTCATCCATCGGTCCGGCGGCTGCCGGAGGACCCCTTCAATGGCATGCGGGGTTATAACACGCAACTCTTGCCCCACCATAAGTTTATCAGCGTCTCAGACCATTAGGGCGGTCACCGCGATTATCTGCAGGCAGGGTGGCCAGCCAGCAGCCACTGAATCTAATTTTTTTGACAAATAGGCAACTGGCCTCTGCCAGGGGCCTAGGTACTGTGTTAACACGGCTTTTGCAACACCCTTACTTTCATCCACGTATAAGTGGAAGGGCTTGGAGACATCAGGGAGCCCCAGCGCGGGGGCTGATAACAAGGCAGTTTTGATTTGTTGAAAGGCCAGCTCAGCCTCTTCCGTCCAATTGAAGGGCTGCCGTTCCTTTGTTGCCTGGTATAGGGGCTTGGCTAACTCAGCAAATCCGGGTATCCATAACCTACAGAACCCTGCTGACCCCAGGAATTCTCTCACTTGCCGTGTCGACTGGGGTCTAGGGATGCGTAGGACTGTTTCCTTTCGGGCTTTGGTTAGCCAGCGTTGCCCCCCTTTTAATAGGTACCCCAGATAAGTTACCTCCGACTTGCAGATCTGAGCCTTTGTTGCTGAGGCTCGGTAGCCTAGCTCCCCCAGAGTCTTCAAAAGGGCCTCAGTCCCTTGAACACAAGTTTCCGGGGATCTGGCTGCTATTAAGAGACCATCAACATATTGCAAAAGAGTTATTTCAGGGTGTTGCCGCCGGTACTCACCCAGATCTTCATGAAGGGCTTCATCGAACAGGGTTGGCGAGTTCTTGAACCCTTGTGGCAGCCTGGTCCATGTTAGCTGACCGTTGATGCCCCTCTCAGGATCCGTCCATTGAAATGCAAAGAGTTCTTGACTTTTGGGAGCCAGAGGAAGGCTGAAGAAAGCGACTTTTAGATCAAGAACGGTATACCACTGTTTTTTGGGATGTAAGGCACTCAGAAGGGTGTATGGATTGGGCACAGTGGGATGTATGTCCATGACCCTTTTATTAACTTCTCTTAAATCCTGTACTGGCCTGCAGTCCATACTGTTGGGTTTACAAACAGGTAACAGTGGAGTATTCCAGGAGGAGTGGCAAGCCCGTAGGACTCCTTGGTCTAGGAGTCGGCGGATATGGGGCGTGATTCCTTCTCTTGCCTCCAGGGGCATAGGATATTGCTGAACCCAAACCGGGTCCGTCCCTGGCTTAACTTCCACAAATATGGCAGGTCGATGTTTAGCTAGCCCTAAGCCCCCAGTTTCTGCCCACGCTTTAGGGAAACGCTGGAGCCAAGAGTCAATTTCCTGATCGGGGGGCTTTTGCTCTTGATGGAGTCGGTACTCATCTTCTAAGGTGACAGTCAGGATAGATATTGGCCTGTTTTGGGAATCAGTTATCTTGGGCCCTTCTGGCTCAAAATGGATTTGGGCCCCCATTTTTGTCAGCAAGTCCCTCCCTAGTAGAGGGCAGGGGCTCTCTGGGATGACTAGGAAGGAATGGGAGACTTTTCCCGTTCCTAAGTCTACAGTCCTCTGGGTTGTCCAGGGGTATTTTTTGATGCCTGTGGCCCCGTGCACCCAGGATGTTTTCTTAGACATTTTTCCAATTGGCTTGGTTAGGACTGAGCGTTCCGCCCCGGTATCGACCAAGAAGCGAACTGAGGACCCCTCCACTTGCAAAGTTACCCTGGGTTCGGGGAGGGGGTCCGAAACCCGTCCTCCCTAGTCAGAGTCCTGGGTGATGAGTACAGAGGTAGGGTTAGCTGGTCTCCGTTTCTTTGGGCAGTCTTTAATCCAGTGGCCACGTTCCTTGCAATAAGCACACTGATCTTTTTCTAATCCTTGCCTAGGGCCTTGCTTTTTCTGCTTTCTGTTTTGGCCATTTCCTGCCTGGGGGAAAGCTGCTACTAAGACTTTGGTCATTTCTTTGGTTGCCTTGAACTGTTTTTCTTCTGGAGTATCTCTATTATTATAAACTCGCTGTGCCATCTGAAGGAGGTCCTGTATCTGCTTTCCTTCTAAACCCTCTAATTTCTGGAGTTTTCTCTTTATATCTGGTGCTGCCTGGTTTATAAAGGACATTACTACCACTGCCTGATTTTCCGGTGCTTCCGGGTCCATAGGGGTAAACTGTCTGAAGGCTTCCATTAATCTCTCTAAATACATAGCGGGGCTTTCTGTCTTACCTTGTAACACAGAATATACTTTAGCCAAATTGGTGGGCTTGCGAGCTGCAGCCCAGAGACCCACCATTAGAGTCTGGCGATAAATGAGCAGTCGTCTCCTACCTTTTGCCGTGTTGTAGTCCCATCTGGGCCGGGTCAAAGGGAAAGCCGCATAATGAGGTCAGGATTTGCAGTTGGCTGGCCGTCATCTCCTGGAACCAGTTTTCTGGCCTCAACTTGGATTCTTTCCCGCTCCTCCGTTGTGAACAGGATTCGGAGGAGCTGTTGACAGTCATCCCAGGTCGGCTGGTGAGTAAACATGACACTGTCTAACGAGGTTAGATCTTTGGGATTATCTGAGAACCGAGCATTTTGGGATTTCCAATTGTATAAATCACTAGTGGAAAAAGGCCAATACATGAGACGGGAGAGCCCGGTATCATCGAACGATCCTATTTCTCTGAGAGGCAGGGCTATAGTGGAGTCAGGGAGTCGGGAAGCTTGGTCCCGCTGTACTCGGCCTCACGTTCGGCTGGCCGGCCCCCCCAGGTTGCTTTCGCTCTCCGCTGCTTCCTCTTCTCGGTTCCCTTCTATGGAAGCACCACCCTGGGGGACTGGGTCCTGCGGATATGGTGAGGGAAGAGTGGGTTCTAACGTTAGGGGGTCCTGGCTATCCGGCAGCACAGGGGCCGGGGGAGCAGAGGGAGTCCTTTGTCTTGTAGGTCGCGTTACTAGGACTTTGCAGGGCTCAGGGATGAATGGAGTTATCCAGGGTGGTGGGTTTTCCACAAGATCCTGCCACACTAGAATATAAGGAATTTGATCAGGATGTCCTGACTGCCCTGGCAGGAAAATCTTAGTTTTTACCTTAGTAATAATAGAGAGACAGAAAGTTCCTTTGGAGGGCCACCCTACGCCGAAAGAGGGCCACTCTGAATGGCAGAAAGCAACTAGCTTTCCCTTCTTTAGTTCTACGCTTAAGTTACGCCCCCGAGCCTTCACATCCTTAAAATTGGTAACAAGGAGTGAGAGCGGTGTGCTCTGGTTGTTGCCCATCTTTGTACTGCTCCTACAAAGAGAAGGAGGGACGAAAATGAGTGTGAAGCAGAGGGGAGTATCCAACAGGTCCGGTCCTGGAAGGGGAAGAAAAGGTTTTATGTTTCGTTTTGGACTTACACTTAACACTTAACAATAACGGACAGACAGTGAGAAACGATGAGCCTTCGCGAGCGCTTGTCGGACTTCTGACCTGAGTCAGACAGGGCAACCAAGGATGGAGGCCCCCAGATGGGCACTGGGGGACGTCTCCCACCAGTCCCGAGTGGCTGTCTTTTAGCGCGTCTGCCAAGACCGTGCCACTTACAAAACAGACTAATACAGATTACAGATTATGGATTTCACGAAATTTCAGGGAGACAGACAGAGACAAAGACAGAGACAGTGACAAAGCCGGCTTACCTACAGATTAAGATCCAATGACTTGGGGGTCTGGTGGGCTTGGGGGAAATCCCGGACGAGCCCCCATTTGTTATGCCCACACCGTTTATTCCCCGAAGAAGACCACCAGAGTCCAGAGTCAAAGCTAAGCAGCAAGGATTTTTATTACGGGTTCGAACCTGGAACTCTCACTCGCTCGCGAAACGAGACGGGCAGGAGAGCTCCCCCACTGAGCTCCGAGCAGTGTTATATAGTCTAAGAAAAGTGGGCATAGAGTTATTATACAAATCAGATGTATGATTGGCTAGTGTTTGAACAAGGCGATTTGGCTAACTATGATTGGTTCCCGCCATTTCTGATATTTCGGTTCAACCTTTGAGGCGGGAGAGCAGGTTTATGGCAGCAAGAGTTTATCTTACTTAAACACGTCTTGTGACCTTGCCTCAGAACTTACAAAATCTCTGGTACGTGCAGAAAAACAGATACTCACAGAACTTACGAAATCTCTGGTATGTGCAAAACAAAATCTCTGGTACGTGCAGAAAAACAGGTACTCACAGAACTTATGAAATCTCTGGTATGTGCAAAGATTAGAGAGCAGAACAAAGGGTGTAGCGGGGGGGAGGCGGGTACACATCTATCTTTGTGTCCTTTCATTATGTGTCCACCGTTTGGCTTCCCCCAAGTGTTGTCCTGAGAAGCACAAGTAAGGAAGTGGGAAAAGTGCGACAAAGAGAAGCTGATAAATAATGTATGAATGAACCGGTTGCTCCTGAAGTCAACTGAAGCTAAATCCTGCTGGGATCTTGCTGACCTCTGGAAATATCATGGAACAGACCCCAGGATAGTTTTATCAGAGGGCAAGTTTTTCTACTATCTCTCTTAGTGCATTGTTAAGGGTCACTCCCAGTGGTTGGCAATGCCATGACGCTACAGCCATTGCATCTGGCAATAGGGAGTAAGCTCACTTGGCAATGGGCAAACATCTTATCCAGAAAAGGGACCGGGTGCAGTGGCTCATGCCTGTAATCCCAGCACTTTGGGAGGCTGAGGCAGGCAGATTACCAGAGGTCAGTAGTTCAAGGCCACCCTGTGCAACATGGTAAAACCCCATGTCTGCTAAAAATACAAAAAAAAAAAAAAAAAAAAATTAACTGTACATGGTGGCAGGCACCTGTAATCCCAGCTACTCTGGAGGCTGAGGCAGGACAATCACTTGAACCCAGGAGGTGGAGGTTGCAGTGAGCTGAGATCACGCCATTGCACTCCAGCCTGCGTGATAAAGAGAACCTCTGTCTCATATCTATATCTATATCTATATCTATATATATATATAATTTTATAAAATATATAGAATATATAATACAACGAATATATATAATATATAATACATGTAATATATATTATATATGTAATCTATATAATATGTTATATATGTAATATATATTTTATATATATAAGGCAGAAATAATATATATAACATATATATCTTAGGCAGAAAAGGGAGACAGATGCAGACCTTTGAGTTAAGAATGTTGCAAACTGTTTGTTGGTACCCATAAACTCAGGTGGCCCAAGCAAATGTTCTGGTTCATCAATAGCATCTGACACACTCTAGTATATATCTATTATATTTTAATTGTTCATTCAGTCACCCCATATTTCTGAAACACTTTTTATTAGGAAAGATAAGTTCTAAATGCTTTGAAAATAGCTGTCACCAAAATTTCCACTCTTGTGGAAATTTTAGTCCAGTGGGACAGAGATTAAAATAAATCAAGGAATTATATAAATAATAGAGATAATAAAATTATCTACATCCTACCACCCCCATCCCAAGCACTGAAGAATGACAAGCAGCAGGTTTTGGTTCATGATAAGTCAGTTCTTATAGATACCTGTAAGAAGTGAAATGGACTGCCTCTTGAATTAATAATTGGACTCTTATGCATCAACTTTGTGTTCAAGTCTGTTTGAGTGAAGCTTTTAATACAGTGATATTCAATCTCTTTGGTAATTAGTGGTTGGTAGTGGTAAGTATGTCCAAAATATATGGTTTCTAAATATATGAAATTTATTTATTGTATACTAATACCAGGTAATTTATGGGAAGATGTATGTGCGATGTTTAAAAAGTTGCTTTCTTCTTTTGATTAGTTTTCTTTGAACTAGAAAAAAAATTTAAAAGTCAGAAGCTACTAAACAAATAGTGAAGTAGAAGATTGCCTTCCAAGAATGTGAAGAATTCTTTTATAGAACCAAAGTGTTATGTAAATACAGTCTCTCTTGGCTTGTTTCTTTTTCTTTGCAATATATGATGCATATTGCTTTAGATAATATTTTGAATGACTGATAGGATGTAATGAGGTGGTACTAATAAAGCTGTAGCCACCCCACAGAAATTTTGAAAATTACCATACATGTAAATATATATGGGTACACACGCGCGCGCACACACACACACACACACACACACACACACACAGGAAATTGATTCCAGGACACCTCCCACCTATACCAAAATCTATGCATGCTCAAGTCCCACAGTGGGCCCTGCAGAACCAACATATATGAAAAGTCAGCCTTCCATATAAGCAGGTTTCACATCCTGCCAATACTGTATTTTCTATCAGCCTTGGATTCTAGATATGTACTCTACACATACAGAGAGTTGACTGTATTTATTGAAAAAATTGCCATATAACTGGGCCCATGTACATCAAGTCTGTGTTGTTTAACTGTGAATTGTGTGTGTGTGTATATATATATACACATACATATATATTATTTGAGATAATATAATATACAATGAGATTATATTGTTTCATGCAATCTCATATATAATATTGTATGAGAATATATAACATAAAACTATATTATCTCATGTTATATATTCTCATATGAGAATAATATAATAATAATATATGTGAATATGTAATATGTATGAGTATTCTCATATAATGAGATTGTATTATCTCATATGTTAATATAATGAGATTATATTATCTCATAATTATGAATCTCATATATGAGATTATGTTATTTAATAGCATTTTATAATACATATGATCATAATTATCTCACATTATATGAAGTAATATATTATGTATACATAACATATAACATGTAGTATAATATATTTATATATCATATTATCTCATATAATAGATAATTAATATATAGTACATAATCTCATATATAATGAGATATTTTATATTTATATTATTTATAAACTATCATGTATACACCTACATAAAAGTAGAGGTTCTAATTAAATTCTACAGTAATTAATAAACTTTGTATAAGTGAATAAAACTTGACACTTTCAAATAAGATTTAAAATGTTTATATTAAAATTATAATTGAATCCAGAAACTGACTTAAAACAGGCACAAAATCCGGTTCATGAGAACTTGATCACTACTTTCCATGAATAATTTATATTAGTAATTTTTTTAAAAAATAATCTTGATCAAGCTGCATTTTTGGATTCATGAAATTTTGATATATATGTTCTTAAAATTTTTCTACATGTATCTACATTATACAATATATTTTAAAAGAGAAATAGTATATAATTAAAAAAATTTGTTACTTGTTAATCTACACTCACACTTAGGTTTTCTTCATAGTGTGCAATTGAGGATACTTTTGGCATATGCAGATTTTGTTTTAAGGACTTGAGATGGTGAAAATAGCCTTTTCAATGATGGCATTCTCACTCTAGATTCCTAAAATACAGATGTGAAAGTACATCACAATTGATGCTACACAAATGAGTAGTGTCATGCTGAAGGACAATGGTGTGTGGCTTGTTTTATATACACATAGTGATGTGTATGAGAAGCTGTACACTGTGGCAAAATGACTAATTCTAAATATATGTGATAACCATTGGGTCTATATTAATACTTACCTTCCTGCCTTAGATATATCCTCAAGAAAGTTTGCAATTACTTCTCAAGATAGTTGAAAGGACCTATTTGCCTTTCCCAAATATCTAATTATTTCAATATTCATATGTTTACTTAGATTATATCTACAAAGGTGACTTAAAACTGTTCGTGTAACAGTAAAGTCCATATGTGTGATCAATTCATTGTATCCTAACCTGGTCAAATATTTAGACTGGATTATATTTTCATTCACTTAATCTCAGTTTAATAAGTGCACAGTTCCCAACATTGAGTTAAGTACTGAAAAGCCATTTAAAAAACCCACCCCACTCTAACATACTTTCTTTTTAGTAGTTAATGACAGCCTTTTTTTTTCTTAACAGAAGTTTCTTTCCTCCACCTCTTCTTTGTTTCTCATTTTCTTTGCTTTTTTCCTTTCTATTTTATTTCTTCTTTCTTCTTTGGTCTTTTTTCCTGCCTCCCTTCCACCCTCCCTCCTTCTTTTGTGTAATTTTATGTTATTACAGTGAAGTATAAACAAATAAGAATACCATACTATTTTTCTTCCCTCATCATGACCTACCCCTTTCAAATTCACTGTTTTGATTTGCCTTCTTTCCCCTTGAATGACTTCTGCTGAGGATAAATTAGGTTTTGGGTTAGTTCTCGGTTTCTCATTCATTGTGCCAATTATGTTTCTCACTTATAGGTCTAAAGTAACACTTGATTAACTCACTGATGAATATATGGGTGCTTATGCTTTATTATTTCTTAGAGAAAAGTTATTTTCTTCAACTCACGTTTGTCTTCAACTCTTGCCATATACCACTTTAACATACTTTGGGAGCTCAGGCTAGCTGCCTCAAATACATTATTTAACATATATGATATGATATAAAGATCAATTATAAATGATTGGTAGATAAATAAATAAAGACAGATACTTGCAAAAATAGGGAATAAATGGTGACTATATTAAAGTGTGAATGATTCCCTGCCACGTATGGCATTGCAATAAATACTATTGAGGTGAATGCACAAACAGAAAGTAAACTGAGGAATATTAGATAGTCCATAAATTGTTATTAAGCACTGAAAATATATTATTTCATTGTGAGTTTGAGTATATTCATATTCCTCCAGAATGTAGGCTGGCTCAAGACTGCTTCAGTCAATAAAAACAACACTCTGCCTAAACTCTAAGAAATCTAGCAACTTCTATCTTAGCTTCTTGAAACCTTCAGTTGCCATGTAAGTTATCCAACTACCCTGCCAGAAAGACCATTTGGACAGGCCCTGAAACTAGAGGAATGCTACAGTTGAGTTCAACCTTTAGTCTTTACCACCTAAGGTGCCAGCCATAATGAGCAAAGCCATCTTGGACCATCCAGATAAGTCCACTGGACACCTAAATACTACTACTGGAGAACTGATGGTGCATGAAATAGAAGAATCACCCAATAGAGACCTGCCCAAATGTATAATTTACAAAACAATGAGACATATTAAAATGGATGTTGTGTAATGCTCTAGGTACTCAGTATTTTGTTGCTTATCAATAGATTAAAAAAATCATGTTATGGGCATGAGAAAATTTACTTCGTCTTCTAATTATTTCTATAATGCACATGTTCCATATTATTAATAAAATTTTCATATTTATATATAAAATTTCAACTGTGGTATTAGCTTTAACTGTGTATGAGCTGAGGTAAGAGAAATGGATAGTACTGAATAGTTTCTATCACCAAAACCTCTGATATACTCTGTTTTTCCTCTTTTTTTTCTTTTTTCTTTTTTGAGACAGAGTCTCACTCTGTTGCCCAAGCTGGGCATGGTCTCGGCTCACTGCAACCTCCACCTCCTGGGTTCAAGCAGTTTTCCCTCCTCAACCTCCCAAGTAGCTGGGACTAAAGGCATGCACCACCACACCCAGCTAATTTTTGTATTTTTTAGTAGAGACCGGGTTTCACCATATTGGACAGGCTGGTCTTGAACTCCTGACCTCATGATCCACCCACTTTGACCTCCCAAAGTGCTGGGATTACAGGTGTGAGCCACTAACGCCCGGCCTCTCCTCTTTTGCTTTTGATTTCAGAGACAGGAAGAATGCTAAGACAAGAGTTCAACTATATAAAAAGAAGGTCTTAAAGAAGGGGGTCAAAGGCTAACCAAATTGATGCCAAATACCTTCAGCTCTGTACTAAACAAGAGACACTTTTTAAAATCTGGGATGGAAGCTGTGATTAGTGAATGAATGCACTGCTGCTTACAACTCCTAAGGCAGTCCCTGGAGAAGCCATGCTCCATTCCATGTTGCTATCTAGAAGTCCTAGCACACGTTCTATTTTTCAGCAGCTTCCAACTCTGCGAAACAGTTTGAAGTTGTGCTTCAGTTTCCCTTTGAGGCTTTTTCCCCCCAGTCTGCTTCTTTTAAAGGCCCTCCTTGAGGTTTTAAAAAGATGAAAGGATGCATGAAAGTCAATTATTTTCAGAAGAATAAGAGAAAAACAACAACAAGCACTGAGAAGTTGAGTGGCTAGTATCTTTGTGAATTGCTTAAAATGGGTCAAAATATTTGAGACTTCTTGACGCCAGTTGTTCAAAATGGGTTTAATAACATGTAGATTTCTAGTCTGCATACGTACAGAATTCTACTGATGTGTTTGCATTGCACTGGAAAAAATTACCAAAGACAGACACAGTCTGTAGATATTCACATTGTGATCTGTCCAGATATAGTGGTATTACCACCGTATTACTATAAATGACTTCTCCCGGCAAAAGTATGACTACATATACTAGTATTTTAAAAATGTCTTCTCTCTGTGACCAAGTAATCGAAAATGTATGGAAATATTAGTTGGCACACCTGATGATCATAAAAAATAAAAATGTGAAAATCAGAATTTAAGATGTCATCAGATTATTGCCCAGTTGTCCCAAAATAATTCAAATACTTGTGGAAAATACAAACAGTACTGAAAATTTCAGCTTCAAATGGCCAACAGTCTATCTACTGCCAAAATCTTAGATATTTTTTGGTACCAATTGGTTTGATGAACTAGATAACAAATAAAGAAATTTGACTACAACTTGAAACCGTAACTGCTAGTTACAGCTACTCACTTCCATTTGAAATAACCCTGAAAACACAGCAACACAAGGTTATAAAACAACAGAAAACTGGGAACACTGGTCGAGGATTTGTGAGGAGTCTGAAAAACTGTCACCAGCCACAGCAGAGATAGAACCTCAAAGCATAAAATGAAAGGTGTTAATGAGATGATGGTAGATATCTATGCATTCCCAGAGAAAACACATCTTCTTAGACTAGAAAATGGAAATATCTATTCTTTTCTCCACCCAAAGAATACATGCACACATCATACAGGGCCAATTTTCTTTCTTTTCTTTTCTTTTCTTTTCTTTTTTCTCTCTCTTTCTTTCTCCTTCCTTCCTTCCTTCCTTCCTTCCTTCCTTCCTTCCTTCCTTCCTTCCTTCCTTCCTTCCTTCCTCCCTCCCTCCCTCCCTCCCTCTCTCCCTCTCTCTCTTTCTCTCTCTCTCTCTTTCTTTCTCTTTCTCTCTCTCTTTCGTTCCTTCCTTTCTTTCTTTCTCCTCTCTTTCTCAGGAATATGACAACATTGGTGCTCTAGCTCCTACTCATTTCTGTTTCAGGCCTTATGTGGGCATCCAGTGACCTGTTGCATATTAGGATGTCAAGCTCATTATAGGGAAAAGAAGGGACAGAAAAAGTTGGCGGGCTGGTATGCTAGGGGTTACAGGGGCTCATGCAGTGTTTCTGCAAAGGAGAGAACTGCAACCTGCTTCAAATATTCCAGCAATAAATTTCTATCTTGAAAAAAAAGAAAATCCTTTAATTTCGGTAAAATTAAGTTTCATAAATGAACCTTAAACAACAGAGACCTGGGAACACATATTTTATGATCCAGGTTCATTTTTGCCTCAAAGAATTACAAAAGCAGAAATAACTAACCCATACTGTTTATGTCAAAACCTAAGCAAATCCATACCGCTCAGCATTGTAGGATTAGCAAACAAAGAGCAACTGAATTTTATCATAAAATCAACAAAAAATAATCAACATAAAAATGAAATAGCCATGAATATAAATAAGAAAAATATAATTACGCTTTCTCAAAAATTCAAGAAAATACTGACCTTAAAAATAGAGGAAAAATGATATTATAACACGATACATTTAAATAGAAAGGTATTTGATAAATAATAAAAAGAAAAGCACAGAGAGAAAGAGAGAGAGGAAAACAAAGTCAAAGAGAAAAAAAAAATCTCTTCAGGAGATGATAATACTATAAGGGCAATTTTAAAAGTTCCTAAAATTTTATGCCTATTTTTGAATGAAAACTACATAAAATAGAATCAGTGATATAGATGACAACTGTAAAAATCTCATAATTTAGAGAATAAACACAAATAATTAGAATGATATAACATTAGTATAATAAATAAATATGGAGCTGGGCACGGTGGCTCATGCCTGCAATCCCAGCACATTGGGAGGCTGAGACAGGCAGAGCACTGGAGCTTAGGAGTTCAAGACCAGCCTGGCCAACATGGAAACCCCATCTCTACTAAAAATGGAAAAATTAGCTTGGCACACGCTTGTAATCCCAGCTACTAGGGAGACTGAGGCAGAAGAATCGCTTGTACCCAGGAAGCAGAGGTTGCAGTGAGCCGAGATCGCACCATTGCATTCCAGTCTGGGTGACAGAGCAAGACTCCGTCTAAAAATAAATAAATAAATAAATAAATAAAATATGAGATATTGAGAGTGTGACAATATACAACAAATATTCAGGACAGAGAATGAGATGCAACCACGGATAATATTTATCCTTGAAAATAAAGTTAAAGCATATGGAATAATTGAAATAATCTATAGTATTACAAATATGTATTGAATAAGAGAAACAGCTAAAATAATTCTTGGAAGAGCACAAACATAGAAATATTTAATAATAAATCTAGTTGCAGGAACTATGTTTTCTCATTAACGGAATTTGAAAGGACAATCAAATGTATACATTTTAAGTTATTTCCAACAAAATTTCCAGTTTTGACAGGGTGAGAAGGAGAAATGAATGAGTATAACCAAAAACACATTGAAAAGAATATGAGAGTGCCTTTTATAGCAGACATTAATATGTACAATAAAATTGTAATAAATAAGTTCTGATTTGGGTGAATGAGATAATAGAGGGATTAGCCTAATAATAACGTGGTTTATTTATCCCTTAATACCTGCTTGGTACTATTCACAGTGGTTGACATAAATGAACTCGGTTAATGTGCAAAACCATGCTCTTGTCTTAGTTTTATGTTGCTACCCCAACAAATTACCTTAACGGTATTGGCTTAGAAGAAAACAAATTTATTATTTTGCAGCTTCTGTAGGTGATATGTCCCACAAAGGTATTTGTTGTTGTTGTTTGCCTAAAATCTAGGTGTCCCAGGGCCATGGTCCTTACTGGAGACTCTGGGGAAGAACTGACTTCCAAGTTCAATCACGTCATCGGTTGAATTCACTTTCTCATTGTTGTAAGTCTGAAGTCACCATTTCCTTGCTAGCTGTCAGCCAGGCATCCTTCTCAGCTTCTTGAGGCTGTCTACAGTCCTTGATATGTGTCCTCTTCCTCCATCTTCAAAGCCAAAATGAGTATACAAGGCACTAAGTGATTACCTATTCACCAAGGACACATAACCAAAGGTAGAGAAGTTGCATTTTGAAACTGAGGATTCTGGCACAAGAGTCCATGATAATCATTACTATATTATAAAAAATAGTGCTGAGAAGCACATCCTAGCACAACACTGAATGTTATAGACATTTCAAATAACAACAAAAATCAGGAAAATTGCTAGATTCCTATGACACAGCATTCACCAACATTAATTCCAGAGGTATGAAATGAAATATGTAAATGTAAAAATAACATTTTAAAAGTACTAGCTTTGGCCTGTTGCAGTGGCTCCCGTCTGTATAACCAACATTTTGGGAGGCCAAGGGAGGAGGATCACTTGAGGCCAAGAGTTTGAGACCAGCCTGGGCAACATAAGGACATACTGTCTCTACAAAAAATAATAAAAAATAATAGCCTGGTGTGATTATGTGTGCATGTGGTCCCAGCTACTTAGGAGGCTGAGATGGAAGAACTTCTTGGGTCCAGGAGTGCGAAGCTGTGGTGAGCTGTGATTGCACCACTAAACTCCAGTCTGGAAAACAGAACAAGCTCTGTCTCAAACAAAACAAAAGAAACAAACAAACAACAACAACAACAAAACTGATTTCTATCTCATCTTGGAATAATAAATGCATAAATAGCTAAGAAAAAAATTACAGAACAAAACAGTGTTAACTTTGTGTACATTAAAGTCATAAGGATTATATTTCCAAACCCATTATAAAGGGGGAAATCAAATCCTTAGGTAAAATTTCTCAGTAAAATAAGACTATCAACGTATTATCTTTTTCTGACAAACAGAATCCTCCCAAAAACTTACATTAGATCTCATTCTCAAAGGTGAATGATTCCCTTTGAAGACAGAATGCACAAAAGAATACTTTCCATCACTGCTTGGATTAAACAACATAAAAGAGGTCCCAGTGAACCAGGAAAGTAAAAAATGAAGAAAAAAAGAAGTCAGAAAGAAACAGAACTATTGTAATTTACTGGCAAGATCATTGCTTGCAAACAACACCTAAGACAACATATGATAAATTAATATAATATAAGAGTTTCACAGATTTTCTGGTGTAACACAAAAGTCAATATTTACAAATCAATTGCATTCCTAATACCAGCATAAATCATTTGGAAAACTTACAGATGAAAAAGGGGATTTCCTGTTTTCTATTTTTTGGTTAAGATACAAAACAGTAAGAAAGGGACCATCACAGGCCAAGAGGACCTAAATATTTCCCTCCATTTGACTAATCGTGAGACAGACTTTTCTTGATTCTTGGCCCCTCATTTCTCTTTACTTAGAGCATTTAGTTTATAAATCTTGTAATTGTACATTTTGTTCCTATTCTTTAATATGTAGAATTTATTAAAAGCCTCTTGCCAGTTTTACAACCCCAAAACGCCCTTTTTCAGAGACCCAGGGGCCATCCCTTTGAAATGTAATCCCCATCTCCCAGCTTCTGTGGGAGAGAAGAAACCCATGGTCAGTGGGAGCTTTACTCTGCATTGTAAAACTACTTCCTATCATGAAGATAAGAGAAAATTTACTTTTACTTTAGGTAAAGCTAATTAGCAAGCACAGGTGACCTAAGATTCCCCTACTCCAACTCTAAAAAATGTTTGTTCTAGTCCTTTATTTCAGCAGTGGTGAGCTCAGACTGAATTCTAACCTCCTTCCTCTGTATCTCGAATAGTCTTCCTTGCCTATTTAGCTTTGTCTGGTTCCATTTTTGCTTTGACATCATCCACACGTTGGAGAAGAAAGAAAAACCCAGAAGTTGCAGAGACTTTAGGAAAGTAATGAATGAGGAAGTAACAGTGAAAGAATATTCTCTTGGTACAGGTCTCCAAGGCATAAGTCAGTCTTGAGCTAAGGAAAGACAAAATCCATGAACTAAAAGTGAGATTTAAATTTTAAATTGAACTATACTGTACTCATATTTTAATATCTGAAAGCAAGACATAATTCCCGATATAAAATTTGTTTCTGCAGTCAAAAGTGATGGCTTCTGTATTAGGAGTCATTCAGGGAAGAAGAAAAAAGGAAATTAAACAGTTTAAGGGCAGTGTTTGGATAAAAATAAGGATATTTCTTAATTATACTCTTTCTAGGTTGGTACATTTAATAAGATATTTAAATACTTTTTAAATAATGTATACCCTTTACAGTATTAACAATACAGTAAGTACTTAAAATAACTCTAACAAAATATGTACAGGACTTTATTTAAAAAGTAAATCATAATAAATAGTATTAAATGATATTAAACTTAAAAAACAAATGGAAAGATATACTTAAATTTATTTTTATGGTATAAATTATTAGTATGTTAATTATCCCCAATTAGTTTTTAAATTTTTGAAATTGAAATTAAAACATTGTGTTCCCCCTACCTTTTAAAATTTTTACTCAAAAAATATAATCCAGGTAGATTAAAGGACTAAATGTAGAAAGCAAAACTTATAGAATAAAATAGTACAGGGACACTTTTTAGTGATAACAAGTAAGGGATGATTTTTTAATGAAAGATATAAAAACTACAAAGCCTATAAAAATAAGATTGGTGAAGCTGACATTAAAATTTAAAATATTTAGTCAAGAAAACATATGAGCAAGATGAAATGAAAACAAGATACCTAAGAACACAATTTTCATATACTAGTATTAAGGGAGGAGACCACCCCTCATATCGTCTTGTGCCCAATTTCTGCCTCCAAAGAAAGAAGAAGTAAAAACTAAAAGGCAGAAATGAAATCCACAGGCAGACAGCCTGGCGCGCACCCTGGGCCTGGTAAAGATCGACCCCTGACTTAATTGGTTCTGTTATCTATAGATTACAGACATTGTATAGAAATGCACTGTGAAAATCCCTACCTTGTTTTGTTCCAATCTAATTACCGGTGCATGCAGCCCCCAGTCACGTGCCCCCTACTTGCTCAATCAATCACGACCCTCTCACACGCACCCCCTTAGAGTTGTAAGCCCTTAAAAGGGACAGGAATTGTCCACTTAGGGAGCTCGGCTCTTGAGACAGAAGTCTTGCCGATGCCCCCAGCTGAATAAACCCCTTCCTTCTGTAACTCGGTGTCTGAGGAGTTTTGTCTGCTGCTCGTCCTCCTACAGTATCACCATTTGTACACACCTACAGCATCTTCACCTGATTTTATGCCTTAAAGATCAATTTTTTCTTATTCCTATGTAAAACCAAACGTCCCATTTGTGCACTAAATGTCACCCCTCCCTTCCACTAAATAACTTGTTCTAGTAATTCTTCTCTGTGATTAAAGAAAAACTTCAGCCAAATCAAATTTAAAAGAGTTTAATGGAGTAATAAAGGATTCATGAATTGGGCAGCCCCCAGAAGCACAGCAGATTCACAGAGACTCCAGGGGTGCCTCATGGTCAGAAAAAAATTATAGACAAAAAAGGTAAAGTGACGTACAGGAATTGGAAGTGAGGTGTAGAAACAATGAGATTGGCTACAGCTCGGCGTTTGCCTTATTTGAATGCAGTTTGAACACTCAGCAATCTATGAGTGGTTGAACTATGGCCGCTGGGATTGGCTAACACTCAGTTGCTGTTACAGTGCATAGTATTAAGTTAGGTTTTCAATTTTGTCTGACTTTAAGCTAGCTTACGGCTCATCCACACGACGCAAATACGAAAGTACGAAGTCCTTCTCAGACCATATATAGTTTACTTTAACAATTCCCCCCTTTTGGTCATTTTCTCAAATTTGAGAGATTGACCAAAACCTTAGTCATTAATGTTCTTATCACTATCATAAATGTACTTCTATGTTTGTGAAACCCACTGGGAAACAGTAGAGCAGCAGGTTTTGCAAGGAGGGAGTAAGGGCTGAGTAGAGGGTAGTACCTCCTTATGCAGGAACATCCTGTTTACAGGAGAAAAACAAAACCTTGTCTGTTCTAGGATCTATGTTTCTTCTTAAAGCCTTAGTTTGATTATGTCACATTTAGCATGAGTGACTCCATTATAGTTTGGTTTGATTTGTTGGGGCCTAGTGCATGAGCTTAGTCCAAAATAATGGCCTCCCATAATTCTGTTTTTTAAAAAAATTCCCCCCTTATGGCCAGCTTCCCACCTAGGTGAGAGTATGAGCAAAACTTAGGTCCTTAGTGCCACTCTCAGTTACCATCATTTTGGGTTTCTGGTCTCAGTGTGTCATTCATAGGTTACAGTGTCCTCTTGCTTGCACATTTCTTTCAGCTTTTGTCATTCGAGTTGAAGAGAGACCATTTGATGTTCCAGATATGGGTGCATGAAACATGTAAAACTTTGAGAGTATATAGTGCGCCAGGGAGACTATTATGGCTATGCTTCTTACCCAGGGTCCAGATAAACCAAACCATCTAAAATTAAATAGATTAAAGAGTGACTAGATGAAGAGTCTGCTCATATGACTAAGTGGTTTTTTTTCATTAATCCCCTACAATTGAATTTTTATAATCTACATTTGATGTATTTATCCATAGGCCACAAGTGCCAGCAGCTGCACAGGCATTTTTCTGTTTAGCCAATTCTACTATTTAATATAACTTTCACAAGAGAATTTAAAGTGTTGTGTAATGATAGCCTTTAAAGTACAATTTGTTGTAGAGCCTATTATGAGGGAGACATTTCTAATTAATGCCTCTTTTATTCTAAACCATGGAAAAAAGACCTAACAAATGATGTCCTTCTGCAAGAATGAAGGCCTCCTGGCATATTCTCTTTAATCTATGATGTGGGTTAAGAGGAGTTTTGACTGATTATGAGGCAATGTATTTACCACTAAAGTTTCTCACCTTCATTGGGCCCTTATCTTTTATCTATTAAAGTCTAAGTTCATTCATGTATAAAGCTGGCTGCAAAATTCTGCAGAAATAAAAGTATACCATATAAGTGCACATAATGGACTCCCTTTTCATGTCTATTGTTCGTAGAGGCATAAAGAAGGAAAAACATATTCAAAGATATAAGTCTTGTGATAGTAGAAGTATTGATCTCTGATTTTGGGGAAAGCTGTTTACATCAAGGATGCCATCTTCTTCTGGGGAGAAATTTTTCTGGTTAGTTTTACCTTAAGGGTTCCAATGGATGTCCAGTTCCAGGAGTGCGGAGGGACCCATCTCAGTTGTGAGATTATGAACCCAAGGTTCAAGGCTCCGAAGTTTTCCTGCAGTGTGGATGGCCAGGATAGTCTTTCTCTGATGTCCTCAGAAGATCCAATCTTCAGGTTCTAGATTGTGAAGGGATTGTCCTCAGTGAACCATAAGAAGCTTTTTATTTACCTGGTGAATATACACTGTAGCATAATAATTTACTGTTATAACACCAGCCCTCTTGCATGGGAAAGCTTTTATACAACCAGAAAACATGCAATAAAAGTGACAATTGAATGAAATCCTTTTATAAATGTTTAAATGGACCGTCAGGTAGCCAAATGCACCTGAAGATTTGATTGTCTTTCCAGTAATATGTAACCAAACATTGGTGTTAAACTATTTCTGCAATTTATAAATCATCACATCAATATATTCAATTTGGATTATTTTATCTTTTCCATGACGAGTCATGGAATGCAGAACGTTTAATAACAAAAGCTTGAAGGACTCATGAAAGATAAGGCAGCTGTCCTGGTTTCTCTTGAGTCCATGCTTAACATAGGACTTAGGTCCTCTTGAATACCAGTTGTTTCTCCAATTTAGGTTCATAGCACTGATGACTAATGAGTTATCACATGTCATTTGACTTAGCCCATGAAGTTCATTCAAATTGTACCCAAATTGTATATTTGTGTACAAATTGTATATTGAAACAATTTTAGTATTGGCTGATTTAGCATGATAATCCGGTTTTGGCCCGTTTTAGTCAAAATGATAACTCAAACATTTTAAAAGAAAAAACATTATTCTGATAGAGAGAAGACTCAGCTTTCCAAAGAAGACCCAGTGAAGACAGCATGAGGCCAACTGACTCTGTCTCCTTTCTTTCCCTTCCCGCTCTTTTTCTTTTGTAGTTTATTTAAAAGGTAAACAAAAACCTTTCATTATCTTTTAATATTACATAAAAATCATTTTAAAAAGAGAAAACTAAATTTTATGTTTCCATTGGTGTATTTTTAATGTTAAAGATTGTTTTTAATAGCATTTTATAATTCCATGTAGTTTTAATTAGTTTGACCTTAAGGTAAATTTTTTATTAACCTTTTATAACCCTTTACGATTTTTTTTCTCAGAGAAGAACAATGGTCTAAGAAAACTCTGTTGTGCTTTTATTTCAATGTGCAATTTATGGAAAAAACTGAACAACGCTATTTTAACTTTAGTCAGTATGTTCACACATAGAATCTCTTACAATTAATTATAAATTTTCCACAACTTGTTCAAATCTTTAGCTTTATTTAATTTAAAACAATTATTTAACCCCCTAACCTGGTGAAGATTTACATTCCCATACTTTCTTATAATCTCTTACAAAAATCACATTTCATTCTACTTACACACCTTGCATGTAAACTTATTTCTTCAGTAGTCTCAATTACAAGTTACAATGTTAACTCTTAACGACTTTTATTTTTGGTGAAAACCTTGTTAAGTAAGGGATTTTAATTATGTACTAGGTGTGGAGCCTAAGACCCAGATAGAAATGCAGATAAGGCCTGACTCTTTCCAGTGTCTAACTCCACATGTCCCTGGCCTTACCTAGCTGGAAAGTAGGCAGGCTGTAGAGTTAAGAGCCATAATGGCATTTTATGAAGCATTTAGGAGGCCTAAGCACCTTTAAATTGTATGACATTTCTGGCATAAATTCCTTTTCATAATTCTTTCATAACTTACACATACCATGTAAGACTTACACATACATGTTTAGACTTTATGACTTGACCTAAACATCCCTCTTTTAAAATAACCAGTCATTTTACTTTAGGACAAGACTTTACCATACAACATCCTTTCTTATATAAAATCTCTTTACTTTATCACCTTTTTTCCATAGCTAAGGGGCATAGCTAATTCCTTATATTCCCAGGCCTTATTTAGAATTTAATCTTTCATTTTTTAAAAATTATTATACTTTTAAGTTCTAGGGTACATGTGCACAATGTGCAGGTTTGATACATAGGTATACATGTGCCATGTTGGTTTGCTGCACCCATCAGCTCATCATTTACATTAGGTATTTCTCCTAATGCTATCCCTCCCCCAACTCCCCACCCCCTGACAGGCCCCAGTGTGTGATGTTCCCCACCCTGTGTCCAAATGTTTTCATTTGCACTGCACATGGGTAGGTCTGCATGGTGCAAATGTAGTATGCTACATCAGAAGTCAGACAACTGAAATTCTAGTTGTAATTCTGCTGCCAGCACTGGGATCTTGCACAATTCTTTTTCCTTTCCTGAGTCTTAATTTTTCAGCTTCTTTTTTTTTTATTATTATTATACATTAAGTTCTAGGGTACATGTGCACAACACGCAGGTTTGTTACATAGGTATAGATGTGCCATGTTGGTTTGCTGCACCCATCAACTCGTCACTTACATTAGGTATTTCTCCTAATGCTATCCCTCCCCCAGCCACCCACCCCATGTTGAACTAGTTTACACTCCCACCAACAGTATAAAAGCATTCCTATTTCTCCTTCTCCTCTCCAGGATCTACTGTTTCCTGACTTTTTAATGATCACCATTTTAACTGGTGTGACATGGTATCTCATTGTGGTTTTGATTTGCATTTCTCTGATGACCAGTGCTGATGAGCATTTTTTCATGTGTCTGTTGGCTGCATAAATGTCTTCTTTTGAGAAGTGTCTGTTCATATCCTTTGCCCACTTTTTGATGGGGTTGTTTGTTTTTTTCTTGTAAATTTGTTAAAGTTCTTTGTAGATTCTGGATATTAGCCCTTTGTCAGATAGGTAGATTGCAAAATTTTTCTCCCATTCTATAGGTTGCCTGTTCACGCTGATGATAGTTTCTTTTGCCATGCAGAAGCTCTTTAGTTTAATTAGATCCCATTTGTGTATTTTGGCTTTTGTTGCCATTGCTTTTGGTGTTTTAGTCATGAAGTTCTTGCCTGTGCCTAAGTCCTGAGTGGTATTATCTAGGTTTTCTTCTAGGGATTTTATGGTTTTAGGTCTAACATTTAAGTCTTTAATACATCTTGAATTAATTTTTGTACAAGGTGTAAGGAAGGGATCCAGTTTCAGCTTTCTACACCAAAATAAATTGAACAGTTTTCAAAAGTCAAAGTAGTTTATGACTTAAAGCATTTAGCAAACCTAATATCTGATCTGCACAATTTTAACAAATGTCTTTATTTCATCAATCATCTACAAAGCTGTTTTGATTTTCCAAAGATTACTAGCCCTACATGAACTAAAAGGCTGTTTATTTTGATTTCAAAATATTTGATTTAAGCACTAATTTTTGTTTAAGCCAATTAATTAGAGCTCTTTTATAGAAACATTACACACAACACATATATAATTACACAATCATTACTACAATAGTTTTAAGATTTTTCATTTGTCAGTTTTAAAGTTGCTTAATTGGTTATTTGTTTTATGTTGGAATTCTTGAAAGAACAGGACCAGGAAAGGGGTTTCTGGTGCCTCCTCTTTTTCCCAGGGAGTCCAGCCTGTGAGAGCTCAAATATCTACTTTTAATTAAACTGACTTATAACCATAGCACTTTTTAATAAAGTCTTTTTGAAACATTTTTTTAACCCAATTTGGCCAGGTCAAATGGCTGATATTTCTAGCTTCTGAACTTTTACCAAAGGTAACTTTCAGGTGTTCAGAGAAAGAAAAATTTAAGACAGCCTGTGGAGGAAAAGAGACTAGACAAGGACATGCAGATATTAAACCAGAAAGGACTTACTTCCTAAGCAGGGAATTGAACCAGACTCCCAGTGTGAAAGGGCAAAAACCTTAGCTATTGAGTTATAGCATGGGGCAAGCTCACCCTTCTCAGAGGGAGCCTAGAGTAGTTAATTTTGAGGTTAAAAAGGATTTTAACTACTCAAGATAATTTTTAGAGCTAACTATTACATACATTCTAAAATTCCTGTTCCCTGAAAGGTGGAGACTGAAAGAACAGCCACGTGGTTACAAGGTCAAGCACCTAAGGACATAAACCAAGATGAAGACCCCATCTAGTTTTTTGTATTTGTTTGTTTCAGGGACCTGAAGCAAAGTTTGTTATTGACCAGCTTGTTGGGCCGTCTTGAGCAGCAAGCTGATGGGGTCCTAAGTCCATGTTTTATCCTAAAGTACCCCTCAGCACAGAAAAATGAATTCATAGTACAAATATATCACTTCATACTGGCCTCAGAATTCTTTTTTGCATTAATCAGAACTTTACAGAAGAAATAAACAGTGATTTTTACCATTCATTCAACCATTTGCACAGAGAGAGTGAAGCCAGTAATCTGACCGGTAAGAAATTCTTACCCTTTTGCCAGCATGCCAGACTTCTGGGTTCCCTTTCCCCAAGTGACCTCAGCGACTTAGCTTGCCACACCATCGTGCTGGAGGCCAAGCTGCATTATAAAGGAACATTACCTTTTTACATGCTGGCCAGAGCAAAATGCATGTGATATAGCCTAGACATTAGCTACTCTGCTTAGCACCCAATACCAAGCTGGCAACGCTTAAATTTGCCCTCACATGGGCCCCATCATCTTTAATGCAACCTTCCACTAGAAGTTTCAGCATATGGTCTTTGGTCAAGGTGGTTGCCTGGAGTAACAGAAAAGATAAAAAAGGGAAAGGAGAGAGAAAAGCATGGGAGGCCAGAGAAAGACCTATCCATTGCAGTGACACTGAAAAGTTCAGGTGGCTGTGGCTGCTGTCATGAAGGAATCTTTTCCCAACAGTCCCATTAGCTCTCAAGTTTCCCTTTTTTGAGGGGGAAGGAAAACACTCCCCATGTCCCACGAACCTGTATATGCCTAATTTTGTCGCCCACAGCCATCAGCAAAGGGTGCAAGGCATATTATTCCAAAGAGAATAGCAGTTGACATCCCATAGTGCCAAATCCATTCTTAGCCAAAAGGGGGTTTACCAACAGCCTTCATTTTTAAATGTATTTCAGTGTATTGTTGTTCATTGGGAATGTTCCACTGTAAGTTATCTTTAGTAAGATGTCACCATTTCTGCAAGACTTAGCTGCCTCCCAGGCCTAATGTATAAGCCAGAAGTAAATCAGTTTTCCAGCAATTAAAGATCCAATTTTTACCTAAAATATTGGCTTTACTCTCAGGTTATCTTGATGAACTTAGCCAATGATGTTTCCTACCTAAGCGCACAAGGAAAATGAAACAAAGGGGTAGAACACAAAATCTCTGTGAATTTTAAAAGCCAAATTTTATAACCTCTGCAATATTACTGCTTACTACCAGTTCCTTTCTGACCCAGTCAGATGTAAGAGGTCTCTAACTGGATCCAAACCAGTTAATACCCAGATCAAATCCATTCCTAGATCCAGTCCAGCTTCTGTCATGACTCCAAACCCAGTTTGGGTCAGAAATTTGCTCAGAGAGACTCAAAGAGCTCAAAACACAAATCCCTGGAGCTCCAAAATCTGAGAGGGAGCTTACCCATAATCCCCAGCCACCCTGAGAGATCAGTGGACATGAGTGGGTCCTGCAGGTACCTTGCATGTTCACTGAGCACTCCTGGGGGTTGCTAGAAGCTCCACTTTGGATCTTACTTCTGAAACCATCCGATAAAAGAAAAATTCTAGCCAATTAAATTTAAAAGAATTTAATTTAGCAATGAAGGATTTGCGAATCAGGCAGCCCTCAGAATCACAGCAGATTCACAGAGACTACAGGGGTGCCTTGTAGTCAGAACAAATTTATAGACAAAGAAGGTAAAGTGACATACAGGAATCAGAAGTGAGGTATAGAAACAGCAAGATTGATTATAGCTCGGTGTTTGCCTTATTTGAACACAGTTCGAACAGTCAGCAGTCTATAAGTAGTCAAAGTATGGACACTGTGATCGGCCAATGCTCAGCTATTGTTACAGTGCATAATATTAAATTAGGTTTTCAATTTGGCTGACTATTAAGCTAAATTACAGTTCACCCACAAGTACTCAAATACAGAAGTATGGAGTCATTCTCAGGTCATATTTAGTTTGCTTTAACACCTGTTTCTTCTATACAACCTATTTTCTCTACTAGATCATTTTCATTAGCTTTCATGTGTGCTGTATTTTTCGTATTCTACATATAAAATAAAACATAAAACCTGTTTCCTGCATTGTCTTGCTCCCATGTTGTAGCAAAAACCTTTGAATGGCTTTTCTATCCTCACCCGCTCTCCTCTCATCGTCTCTTAAGCCCAATCCAATTAGACTTTTGCCCCACAGACACAATGTCCATGACTTCAGTGTTGTTAAATCATCATCATATTTGACCCAATAATACAATTTATCACTGTTGGTTGTGCTCTTTGCCTTCAATCATGTTCTTTAACGTTTCTTGATTTTGGTGAGTCCTCTCTAAAGCCTCTAAAACTCCCCATTTTACTCTTAGTTCATATGAATGATCTTACTTTGCCTCAAAAAGTCCATAATGTTGTCAATGCCCCATCACAGACGTCAATTCTTAACACCATCTTCTTCATGTATTAACACACAAGTCATCACTGTTTTGTCTCTCCAACACACCAGGCATGTTTCTGCCTAAAAGCCTTTGTTCCATATGGGAACACGTATAGCAGACAAAATAATTGATGTTGTTGTTACATGAAAAACTTCTACTATATATTTTCATGTAATTGATTATGAACCAAATGAAAACCATCCAGGACAATACTAGAAAATCGGTAAAAATATGGACACATATGTCACAATAGACCCGGAACTATGAAAATATTAAAAGAAAATCTAGGGAAAACGCTTCTGGACATTGGTCTAGGCAAATAATTCATGACTAAGATCTCCAAGCCAAGAAACAAAAACAAAAATAGACAAATAGGACTTACTTAAACTAAAAGACTTCTTCACACCAAAAGAAATAATCAACAGAGTAAAGAGAAGACCTGCAGAATAGGAGAAAATATTTGTAAACTATGAATCTTACAGGGGACAAATATCCAGAATATAATATACAAGGATCTCAAACAATAACATAAAAAACACAAATAATCCCATTAAAAAGTGGGCAAAAAACATGAATAGGCATTTTTCAAAAGACATGCAATTAACCAACAAGCATATGAAAAATGCTCTAGATCATTAATTATTAGATAAATACAAATAAGAAATACACATAAGATAATGAGATATCATTTTATCCCAGTCAGAATTACTGTTATTGACAAGTCAAAAAATAACAGATATTGACAAGGATGTGGAGAAAAAGAAATTCTTATACACTATTAGTGGAAATGTAAATTAGTAAAACCTCTATGGACACAGTAGGGAAATTTCTCAAAGAACTAACAATAGAACCACCATTCATTCCAGCAATCCCACTTCTGGGCATCTATCCAAAGAAAAGAGAAATCATTATATCAGAAAGATATCTGCACACATATATTTATTACAGCATTATTCCTAACAGCAAAGATACAGAATTAGCCTAAGTGTCTATCAACAGGTGACAGGATAAAGAAAATTTCTCATATATGTGCATGTATATATATCTCTTAAATTAATATGAATTCTTTCTCAGCACATACTTTGACTACCATGTCACTACTAATCAATTAGCAGTATTACATAGGTACTTTTATGTACTTCGTGCATTACTGCTAGTACCCATGTATATATATGTATCTACACACAATGGAATACCATTTAGCCTTTAAAAAGAATGAAATCGTGTCTTCTGCAGCAACATAGGTGAACCAGAGGCCCTTAAGTGAGACAACTCAGAAACAGAAAGTCTAATACCTTATGGTCTCATTTACAAATGAGAGCTAAATAATGTGTATATATGGGCATAGAATGTGGAATAATAAACACTGAATTCTCAGAATGGTGGGAGAATGGAAATGAGGGGAGGAATGAGACATTACTAAATGGGCACAATGTACATTATTTGGATGATGGTTACACTAAAATTCCAGACTTGACAATTATGCAATGTATCCATGCAACGAAACTACACCTGTATCCTTTAAATTTATGTAAATAAAACATGTTTTGAATAAATGATTTTCCATGTATTTGTATACTTTCCAAAATTTCTCATTATTAATTTCTAGTTTTATTCCATGCATTAAAAATATGTTTAGTTTTACCCCATAAATATATGTGCCTACTACATACTACTGGGGGAACCAGCCCCCAATATTTTAACATAGGTCCTTTTTATTTTCCCTAAGTGTTGGCCAGTCTGAGAAATAAAGAGAAAGAGTACAAAGAGAGAAATTTTACAGCTGGGCCTCTGCGGGTGACATCACATATTGGTAGGACCGTGGTGACAACCCTGAGCCGCAAAATCACCAAGTTTTTACTAGGGATTTTAAAAGGCGAGGGTGTGTACGAACCGGGAGTAGGTCACGAAGATCACATGCTTCAAAGGGCAAGAAAGATCACAAGGCAAACGCAAAATTAAAATTACTGATGAGGGTCTATGTCCCGCTGTGCACATATTGTCTTGATAAACATCTTAAGAGGAAACGGTTTGAGAGCAGAGAACCGGTCTGACTAGAATTTAACAGGATGGAATTTCCCAATCCTAGTAAGCCTGAGGGTACTGCAGGAGACCAGGGTGTATTTCAGTCCTTATCTCAACCACATAAGACAGACACTCCCAGAGCGGCCATTTATAGACCTCCCCCCAGGAATGCATTCCTTCCCCAGGGTATTAATTATTAATATTCCTTGCTTGGAAAAGAATTCAGTGACATCTCTCCTACTCACACATCCGTTTATAGACTCTCTGCAAGAAGAAAAATATGACTATTCTGCCCGAACCCATAGACAGTCAGACCTTATGGTTATCTTCTGTTGTTCCTTGAAAATCGCTGTTATTCTGTTCTTTTTTAAGGTGTACTGATTTCATATTGTTCGAACACACATGTTTTGCAATCAATTTGTACAACAGTGATCCTGAGATGATGTACATTCTCAGTTTATGAAGATAATGGGATTAAGAGATTAAAGTAAAGACAGAGGTAAGAAATTATAAGAGTATTATTAGGGAAGTGGTAAATGTCCATGAAATCTTCCCAATTTATGTTCAGAGACTACAGTAAAGATAGGCATAAGAAATTATAAAAGTATTAATTTTGGGAACTGATAAATGTCCACAAAATTTTCATAGTTTATGTTCTTCTGCCACAGCTCCAGCCCATCCCTCCATTCGGGATCCCTGACTTCCTGCAACACATACCCAAAAGATAAAAAAGAAAAAGAAAAAAAAATCATAAATAAGCAGTAAGCATATGTACAAGTGGACTGCCAGCGGCAGTGTAATTCTTAGAATCTTTAGTCTTATTTAATATTTTAAATCAAGAGCCTCACATTTTTATTAATATTCTTTAAATAATAATTCCTCATTAAGTGATATATGTTAAGGAAATAAAAATCTATGCAAATTTTTCAACGTGCATTTCATCACGTTGTTATTGTTTAATCAAATATTGGACAGTTTAATTCAGTTAATTGTTGATTTTTAAATTAGTAGTAATAAAAGTCTATTTAGCAGCTCTCCAAATAGTGTTTTGAAGAATATTTGATGTTTCACAATATGAAGTAAAGCAAAGCATATATGTATGAATGACTATGTGTATGTGCATGTATTTGTGTATGTTTGTATACCACAATAAATAAATATATTTAAAATGCCAATTATTATTATCTTCAAGTAGTGGTATTGGTTAGAGTTTATCTTAAAATGTGTTTCTTTGAAGACACTAAACTGTGTCTTTAAAGTAAGCATTTTCTTGTAAATGTAATCTGAAGCTTTATATTTTTCCTTATAGGTTTTCATTTGTCCTTGTATAAAGCAATTGATCCACTTAGCAAAAATAGTTCAGAATTTATATTCTTTGTAAATAATTCAATTAAAACCTAAATTGTGTGAATGAAATATTTCTCTTATAGGTATCAGTTTGCTGGTGGCCACCTGCTTAGACTGTACCTAGAAAGCTGCCAAATAAGTATATTCTGTCTACATGGTAATAGAAAACACTTTTCAGGCCATCACCTCCCACACTGTGTTTCATCTAGGCATTAATTTTAATGAAATAATAATGTACTTGGCACCAGAATATCATCTACCATCCAAGGATCTCCAAGTATATAACAAACATCAATTAAGTAGCACAATAGTTCTGTAAGAGAGAACATCATTACCACAACACTGGAATTGAATAGAATGTAGAACAGGGGAAATAATGATGGAAATCCATTTTGAATTAATCAGAAGGGTGTAGATTGCCAAGTTGAATAGGTTCAGTTCAATACCTTAGTCAAAGAAGTAGTAAATGTTTTGTGGAATGGACAGGGACTGTTTTGAAAAGAAGAAAACTCAAATCCTGAAACTGAGATGTAACATTTCACCGCCTCACTTAATTTAGTATATAAATACCCTATGACTATTGGTTAAAAATTAGGCTTGGTTGGCAATTGAAGAAAACTGAAATGCCTGTGTTTAAAGTAACAAGAAACCCTCTAATGCAAAAGTAGATTTGCTTATTTTAAATCTTTTGGAGATCTTATATCAAAAGGTTTTAGGGTAACAGTATATTTTATTAATATTTGTGACATATAGCATATTAATATTAGCATTATTACATGGTTTACTCAAGGTCATGAACTCATTTATTTATTTAACGGTACTTATTGAGCCATTAGTTCATGCTCAATATTGTTTTATATGCCAAGAATACAACAGTGAAAGATGTCTATACTAAACATAAAGGTTACTAGTTGAAAGACATACACAAATCAATTATAAAAAAAATTATGGCTATTGAAAATGACTCAATATTTATAATAGCCTGAGGTAAATTATGAGATATTTGCTTACAAAACATGACACATTTTAAAATCCGATATATTGAGCAAAGTATACATTGTCATCAAAGAAGGTTACTTACCAATAAATGAAAAAATAAAATTGGGATACTCTAATTCAATAACAATTTTTCTGTGTTAAATTAGGTTCTAATTACTGGATTAAAAAATCACTTAATCATTTTCAACTTGACATGATAACATTCGATTCTTTGGTATCCACGTAAATTATACTCCTTATCTCAAATAGAGAGGGTCAAATAAAGAACTTCAGTACATTATCTGCATCCAGTGAATGTGTTTATAAGAAAAGATGTCTCATTTTGTTTATCATGAAGCTTTGCTGTACTTAACTAATTTTAATAGTTGCTGCATTTTGTATACTTCCACTATTTAAAAGATTTCGAACATTTAACTGATTTGCAGTTGGTAATACTTTTCAAAAGTAAAGCTGTGAAGAGACATGAGAGGTAAGGGGCTTATGTTTTGCTCAGGTAATACATTGCATTTATATTCTGACAGCTCTCATAATTTGGAGAAATATATTGTGTTTGCATGAAAGCTGGTTTTAGAATTACTTCAATCCTTTTAAGCACAAGTAGATGAAAAATGCTGAATGAAGATGAGATTGGTCATTAAGCCATGGAATATGCAGAGGATGTTCTAATGCATTTCTGCATTTGGATTATGTCATCCATAAAAAATAGTTTCACAGTTATTTTGATTTCCTTTTCAAAAATACTTGACAGCTGCATGCTCTGTTTATATATGAGTTCTTGGGGAATGTGCATGTTTGCTCAGTTATAATGTAATAAAGTTAAGATCATCCTATTAAAAATTAATTTAAATAACTGGGACTTCTAAACTGTTTAATATGTCAACCTAATCTTCCAAAAAGAGAACTGTTAATGTTTTAAAGTGTTGCTCATAAAGCTGGAAAAGCAAGTTGTTTTTTACTTAAAAGTTAAATTTCTTAACATTCATACAATTACTATCTTTTTGAAATCTTTCTCCTAAAACTTTATCTCACCTATATTCATTCTTATTTAATTATTTTTAATTTACCTGAAACATTTCATACAGAGATTTATTATTTTATGTGATATATGTGAACTCTTCCATGTTCTTTCACCATTCTTCTTGCCTTGAATAGCGAGAGCCAGCATGATCTTGGAAGCCCAGTGTTGAAAATGAAGAATTGCTGTTAGTGCGAGACTCCACATAACTATTTGAATCCAGAACCCCTCTCTTCACCCTCAACCCCCAAGCATACATAAATGCATCTTTTCTCACTGATCTATTGTTTTTTGTTTGTTTGTTTGTTTTTGCTTGTTTTTTTTTTTTTTTTTGAGATGGAGTCTTGCTCATCGCCCAGGCTGGAGTGCAGTGGCGCGATCTCGGCTCACTGCAAGTTCCCCCTCCCGGGTTCACGCCATTCTCCTGTCTCAGCCTCTTGAGTAGCTGGGACTACAGGCGCCCGCCACCACGCCCGGCTAAGTTTTTGTATTTTTAGCAGAGACCTCACTGATCTATTATATCTTCCCTGGATAGAGGGATTCTCTCTTAACTAAGAAATATATGTGTGTGTGTGTCTGTGTGTGTGTGTGTGTGTGTGTGTGTGTGTGTGTATATATATATAGCTCAAGTCTTGATATTTTGTTAAAAATATAAAAACACATGCATGTATTTTTTTCATCTTAACATCTTGCTAAATGTATGTTATATCTGTATTTTTGTTTCGGCAACTTAGCTCGCCTTAACTCATAAAGAATCTTGCAATCTTCATTTGACACTTATGAAACATTCTTTTACAGGTAAACACAGTTTTGTAGACCATTAATATGATTTACTTACTTATGGATTAAACTGCTTTGCTAAGATCAAAAATCAATTATATGTCGATTTCTGCTTCACAGCTAGAAATATTTTGAATTCGTGCAAGAAAAACTGTAAGTACTAGTGATAGCGTTCATAACTATAAAATCTTTTATTTTAATGAGTTCCTTTAAAGCACCCCTTGTTGGTTGAAGTGCCTTACTACACTCAATATTTTAAATATGAAATCAACTTCTCTATAAACCTTAAAATACTGATTCCAAGTGAAATAATTTGGAGCTGAAATTTTCTCTTTTGTACTTCAAAATGTTTTACGTAATTATGCTAGACTTTACTGCTTTCTTCTGAAGCAAGTTTTCAAAAGTTTTTCTCATAAAATTTTAAACATTTTAAAAAATGTAAAACCCATTAATAAGACACACCATCGTATGTTGTTAAAATTTCTTTGTACCTAATTGGAAAATTGTTAACACTGGTCACAATTCTAATATTACACAAATTTCCCAGGATATCTGGAGGAGCTCTGATTTACCAAGCAGTATACATTATGCCGTGGACATTCAAGGCCAAGGTCTCTGGCAGCCTTTAGTCTAGAGCTCTGCATATGAAGGAGTCCTAAGTGTTTTTACTATGTAAGCTGAGGCAAATTACTTCCTATTTCACTCTCTTACTTTTTGTATGGATGAACCAAAAGAAAAAAGTTCACAAAAATCTTGCTAGGGATCTTCTGTCAAAAAGTTACTTTATAATGGTCCAGTTTCCTGCAAAAAGAGTTTTAATATCATTTAGCCTGATATAAAATGTAAACATTGAAAATAAGCCTTTCTATGAAGTAAATTCTATTATTTTTCTCTTAATTCAATTATTAGTTTGTTTAGTGTAATGTCTTATAACTCATTTAAGCCTAACTTTCATGGTAATTCAAGTAAGTCAGCAATTTCTTATCTTTGCTTGAGCTGGAATGAGGATCAAAGAGTCTTGGTGCCTATCGATATGTCCCAAGGTCTGGAAGCTATTTTTTTATTCAGGAAGGATAGCTACAAACATCTCAGAAGAGGAGTGAAGGCAATGTGTGTTCTCATAATCAGTTCATGGAATCAACCATCCATTATCAAATACATGTCAAAAACCCTGAGTCAAGTGCTATCTCAACTTGAAACTGCCCCTGAACTCTAAAACATACATCTTCATATAACATTCATGCATATACACATACAAATGACTACAAATACTCAGACGCAAAGTTTAAAACACTAGCAGATATTTTAAATATAATAATGTTGAGAATTTTCTTTAAACTCTTGCCTCTTTTGTGTGTATTAAAAGTAAAGAATAAAAAAAAAACATAGTGTAATGATTTACTATTAGCTTCAGAAATAGAATAAAAATGTAAGAAGATATTACTTACATGTTATGGGTTGCCACAGTCATTGAAACTATATGAACTAAGTTGTATTTTTCAGAAGCAGGTTCGGATTCTACTTCCAAGTGGCAGACTGAGCATACACATTTGTCTCTTCTTCCCATCTAATTTCAACTTAATGTCATTGAATTAGCAGAAAATATATTATTTTAAAGTAAATAATAACAATAAAATAAGAAATTATAAAGTTAACAAATACTGATACAAATGTGTATTTTCTAGAAGATAAAAAACAGAGGAGATCATATTTGTGAAAAAAGAAATTGAAACAACAAGCAAAAAAAAGGCATAAAATAAAATTGTTGCATAGCTGAGAACAGACTTCGCCATATAAGCTGCTGAGAAGCTCCAAATTTAGAATCCACAAAGACTGAGCTGTAGCAAGGCCATATCAGTACTTAATTGAAGAACTGCTTGAGAAATAAATCAACCACTCATGGCTATAGGAGTGGGTGGGTAGCTACGATTTCCTCTAGATAAACTCCTAAAATCAAAGCAGAGGGAACTTGGGAACTTCTTTCATAGTTACTGGGATCCAAGAGAGAAACAGAGCAGCAAGGGTTAATATAAAACTAGATTTTCACAACAAATACAGAGGAGTAATAAGAAGAAAGAATTCAGCTCCACTTAAGATTGCAACATACTACAATGTTCATACCCCAAGTCGGGCTCTTCTGAGTTTGGTCATCACGGAGCTTTACATATGGCTCCCTCTCCTCATAACGTGAAGGAAAATTGTCCAGTCAGCCAAAGTGATACCTTTAAAAGTATTATTAGAGGAATAACTGTACAAGTGTTTGTGTGACCATTTGTACTTCGGGGTATCTATTCTGAAGAAGCACCTGGACATGTGCACAGGTATAAATGCATATTGATGCTGATTTTAATTTTTAGAATGGAGAAAATGGAAACAGTACAATTGTTTATCAATAAGACACTGAGAAATTGAGAAGTAAAAACAAAATCCTAGCTCCCCAACAAACTGAATAGATGCTGTCTTGGCCAAGGGGACCCCAGAGAAACTTTAAACCATGAGTTCTCAGCCATGATGGGATGGGAGGTTGGACATGCCTTGTTATAACCCCTCCAGTTTGTGACTTAGACAAAACTGATCAGCATTAATGTTAAAATAGGGAACATAAGACTGGCAGAACAGACTCATTGTGGCAATAAGGTACCAAAGTATAAAGATCTAAGGTCATATTGGCCGAAGTTTTAGTTATGCACCCCTACACTTAAAGAATAAACTATTGTTCTAACTGCCACAAGATCTTTTTTCTCTAGAAGCTAAATAAACACTAGCCTCCAGATAAGCAATATTAAGGCAACTGCAGCTCACTGACCACCAAACACTGACTAACTAAATCCCCTGTTCCACAAGCCATAACTACAGCTTTGACTGGACAAAAGACTGATTTAAGCAACTTTTGGCTGATAAGGGACCACCAACCAGGGACTGGTTTTGGCCAGTTTACAGAGACTGTGCACTGAGTGACCTCTGCTTCATCTTTAGATGTATAAGGCCTAATTGTAATGCATTGCAATCTTATATCTCCACCCCAAAGAAAACCTGGGTCATATGTAACATACATGTGTATTCAGTATGCATACATTAAGACTACCTCATAAATGAATAGGTATGTGTAGCTAATCTCACTGGGCATAGATCTCAGGTTCTCCTTTTTTCTCTGAAGTGCCTGCTTTTAGTTTTAGTTAGAGGCTGCAGGTTGTAACACTTCATAAGAAATAAAGCTTGTGATTTTTCAGTTAACACCAATAAAAAAATAACATATTCATACAAATAAATATTGTGTTGTCATTAAAAGTCATGTTGGTATGAACATGCAAATCAGAACACTGCAAGTATTCTCTATTTTGATTGGAGGGTAGGTTACCTGAGTGTTATTTATTTAGTTATTGTAGCTACAATAATGTCACCAAACTGTGATCTGCACATTTTACTGTAACTATACCGTAATAAAAATAAAATACTGTATAAAGAAATAATAATTCCTAATATGAAAAGGTCTTCACTACTGTTAGAAAGTAGCAAGTTTCAGAACACCAATGCCTATAAAACAATCCAATTTAAAACAGAAACTGATTTTGTGAAATATACATTTGGCCATAGTCCTTATTCCCTGGCATACAGCTCCTAAAACTCTTGGAATCTCCAGAAAGATAAGAGCATTTTCTTATGCTAATAAAATCCCTGGTGGCTGGGGGCTGCTAGACAGCTTCAGGATGGAGACTGGGGGCCAGAAAAACCAAGGTAGGATTAAAAGATCAGAACTTTCACCTCCACCACGCCACCTAACTTCCAGCGAGAAGAAAGATGGTTGAAGGTTAAGTTGATCACTGGTGGCCAAATATTTAATTAGTTAAGCTTCCAAAATTTTGTTTTAAACTGTGTTCTAGGAGCTTCTAGATAGTTGAATAAGTGGAGGTTCCTGGAGGGTGGTAAGCCCTGAGAGGCCATGGAAATGTCACACTCCTTGCCATATACCCAACACTATGCATCTTTTTCATCTGACCATTTACCTGTATCCTTTGTAATATCCCTTATAATAAGCCAGCAAACATAGTTCCCTGAGTTCTGCAAGCTGCTCTAGTAAATTAATGAAATCCAAGGAAAGGGTCATGGGAATCTTGATTCACAACTGGTCAGTCAGAAGGACAAATCACAACCCATGCTTTTGACTAGCATCTGAAGTGGGGGCCAGTTTTGCAAGACTGAACCCTCAACCTTTGGGATCTGACACTATCTCCAGGTAGACAGTGTTGGGATAGAATTGAATTAGAGGACAGCCAGCTGGTGTCCACTGCAGAATTCCTTACTTGTTGTGTGGGGAAAAATCTTCACACATTGTGTGTCAGAAGCATTCTCTGCTATATAGAGTGACTGTGAAAACAGAGAAAGAAAAATAAAACACACATTTTTTTCTCATATCTCTATAAGCAAATATATTTTCATGCAATTCTACACATAAAGAAGTATGCTTGTATATGCATCTAGTTGTGTGCATTTATAAAGTGGCCATATTTTTAACTCACACTGAATTCAGATTGCTGTTGTCAGGGGTTACATCTCAGAAGGGATTAAAACTGAAGGAGTTTTGAAAGAGAGGCCTTTTCTTCTTGGCAAATGCACTTCATCACAGTTTGGACTTCTCATAATATTTATTAGGAATTTCTAAAATCAATAATGGCAACAATAACAAGCATTTATTTATTAGGAATTTCTAAAATCAATAATGGCAACAATAACAAGCAACCACAAGGTGAAAGAAGTATTGAAGCAGGAACTTTCTTCAGTATTTCCTATGTGATAACTGATATTCACGTCTCAGAGACATGTATCTAAATTAACCCTCCAATTTTATCCTGCTGGATACTTCCATTCATGAAATATGTGCTCAGAAACGAACAAAAGCAGGAAGTAACATGTACGAAGATGCTCTAAAAACCTACACATTGAGACTTGAATATCATACAGCAGATTCCAGAAAATGTCTCTGGAGCTGCTTTCACTGTATCATATTATTTAATGTTTTACTCTCTGATCCACCCCAGTTACAAGGCATGTGCACATTTCCATGATTGTAATTTGGACGCCATTTTCAGGCCCAGGAGTTTTACTGGGCAGCAAACAGAATAAATTGCCTCCAACACGCAAAGCTTACAGAAGAACCAGCGTGAATTTTGTTGGGATGTCTAAAGCCATAGAAATAGGATACTTGAGGCAAAAATATTTCATTTATTTTTAGAGTTTAACAGAAATGGGAATGCTTACAATGGCTAAGTCAGAGCAAATCAGTACCAAGGGTGCATATCTAGATCTATATCTAGATTCAACTATCTATCTATATGCTAAAGTGCTAAAGATGAGCAAAAAAATTTGAAATTTTGGCTATCCCAGTAAGCCAGAGGAGATGACTATTCTGATATGAGTACTTAGAGTGATTAGTTAATCACTGATTCTCACACATGGCTGCTCATTAGAATCCTCTGTGTGCTTTCAAAGAACCATCGATGCCTGGGCCCCATTCCCAAAGAACATGGTTTAATTGGCATTGTGTGTGACCTGAGAAGCAGGAATATTAAAAGCCTCTTAACTCATACTAATATGCAGTACATTTTAGTAACCAATAATTAACAAATCATTCCCAAGTTGAAATATACTCAATTAGCAAGCAATCTTTTTTCAGCAGAAACCAATGAAATAAGTCACTTACATATAGTTGACAAAATATTGCTTTAGAAGTGTTTTATGTATTCCATATTACGGACAAGATGTTTGTTACATAGATATATAATTTAATAGATGAATTGTTAAAAGGTGAGGGCAGGAAACCATGTTTTCATGCTGTTTAACTAAATGATTTGCTAAAGAAGCTATAGTCCTTAAGAAGAATGAAGATCACCACTCTCAATCAGTGGGTTTTTCTCCTTCTACCAGTTTTTTGGTATTAGCTACTCTGGCACAAAGATACACGATGGGTACATGAGCTGAAACAGAGAATGTGGATTTTTAGGCTCTGCTTCCAGATAGACCAGCTTGGATCCTATGTTGTGACTGAGTCATGCAAATGAGAAAGGAGAATGTCTGTGGAATGTCTATGTAACCTCACATTCACATTAACCTGCAGATACGAGAGATTTTTTTATTATCTTTGCAGAGTTCTAGATGATGTTTGGCCCTTCTTCCGAGAAGTGCTGTTAAAAAACAGTCCTCCATCTCCAGAAACCAGTCAACAATGAGGGGACATGCAGACAAGCGTGTCTGATGACCAAGCTCTCTAAATATTTTCTACCAGAGAGAGGGGCTGATTCCCATTTTGGAGGCAGAATGAAGCCTAGTCTTCCCTATTCTCCAGTCAGCATCACTGTGTGTCCAACCATAAAGATTTATATCCACGATGGAAGAACTAAACTCACAGGGGTAAAGATAGTCTCATCCTGTCAAAGCCAAATGCAGATAAGCTGATTATCGTGGAGTGTTTGAAACAAGAGAAACTGGAAAACAGAACACTAAACATCTCTTATTATCAGCAAGTGTGCACGGCAGCTGCTGGTAATCACCAATCACAACAAGCCGATCAACAGAAAAAAGAAAAATATTGTGGATGCACCCAAATTCTAAATCTTGGCATCTAACTGAATTTAGCACAGAGGATCAGTGTGAATTCAAATATATGTGAATCACAGTAATCATGCGAAGTGCTAAATCACACATTGCATGATTTATCCAAGATACTGAAAACACTGTGTTCAGGGTACCCCAAGTTCTACCAGGCTTTTTAGGGTCAAACTTCTAAAGAGTCACATTACACATACCTCCTCACACACACTTATAATCTGTCCCAACAATCTACTATGTTTCAGCAGCATATAGCAATGATTATATTAAATAAAAACCAAACACTTGGCTGTGTGAATCAAAGTTATTGCCAAAAACTTTTATAAAAATTGATTAAACACAACGTCAATTCAAAAAACTAAATTTGTGTATGTGTGAGTGTATACATGCACACACACACAAATATCCAATTAGAAAATTTAATATTTCATATTTGTTAAACCTATCAATAGGCCCAATCTCATGGAGATTATTAAATAATTAAGATACATTAGGCCAGGTGCAGTGCCTCACACCTGTAATCTCAGCACTTTGGGAGGTTGAGACAGGCAGATCATGAGGTCAGGAGTTCGAGACCAGCCTGGCCAACATGGTGAAACCCCATCTCTATTAAACATACAAAAATTAGCCAGGCATGGTGGTAGGCACCTATAATCCCAGTTACTCAGGTAGCTGAAGCAGGAGAATCGTTTTAACCTGGGAAGTGGAGGCTGCAGTGAGCCGAGACTGCGCCATTGCACTCCAGTCTGGGCAGCAAAGTGAGCTTCTGTCTCAAAAAAAAAAAAAAAATTAGCCAAATATCGTGGTGTGCACTTGTGGACCCAGCTACTTGGGAGGCTGAGGCTGAGGCAGGAGGATCACTGGAGCCCAGGAGGTCAAGGCTATGGTGAGCTGTGGTCATACTCCTGCACTCCAGCCTGGCTGACAGAGTGAAACCATTTAAAAAAAAAAAAAATCAAACAAGAAACCAAAACACACAAACAAACAAAAAATTAAGATAAGTTAAACACAGAAAAAAGTAAGCACAATAAAAATAGCATATGATGTGTAAAATATTACATGTTACAGGATGTCAGAAGGGACATTTGCATTTGAATTGGAAATCTTCAGAGAAGGTATCTTGAAGTAGGCAGTCATAAAATGCATGATGAAAGCTGACAGATTTGGATAGATGGAAAAGAAATGTGAGATGCTTGAAATTTGAACTATCCAGGGAGAAGCAATAGCATATGCAAAGAATGGAGAAAATAGTATATTTGATGTGGAAAAAAGAGTTAGAAGGGCAAGATAGAGTAATTCATCACTCAACTTGACAGAATTATTGGCAGTGTAACAAAACTTTTGTTGGAAGACTTTCTTGAGGGGTTGAAGCTCATCTTGGGCGATGACAATTTAGCAGCAAGTGCTAGATCTTGGAGTCCCCACATGAGGACAACTGGAAGGAGATCGTGGTAACATCGTTGAATTATATTCAAGGCAAAGTGTTGGAGTATACCAGCTTGCTTCCTTATTTTCCAGGGGAAGTGAACTCTGCTTGCATTGCCCTTTCAAACTTTCCTGCTAGCCCCAGGAGCAAGGTTTTTGTCTTCTCCCCTAAAGTGCCTGTTTTTTGTGTGTGTGTGTTAAAATGCTGCCAACTAATAATGTTGACTTGCCCTAGGGAGACAAGAGCCTGTGACAGCACTAAGTCCATGGAAACTACCCAGGCCATTGTTGATGAGAGGAAAACCCAACTTTCTGATTGAGTGATACTTTGTTCCCAAGGATTTTTTAAGTTTGGAAATTACTGTGAATAATGATGATGATGATTATAATGATAATAATGAACGATGCCTGTATGCTGCCAAAGAGTGAAAACGTTGATTTGCAGTTTGGAAACAAAAGCCGGTTAAGAATGTTAGATATGAGCAAGCAATATATAGGCATCTGTTTTACAAAGATAAATGAGGTATGTTGCTTACTATCATTACTTATTATCAAACCCTCACAATCCTTTCCCAGACACACTGGCTCAAGTCTGCAATGCCAGCATTTTGGAAGGCCAAGGCAGGAGTTTGACATCAGTCCAGGAAATTTAGTGAGACTCTATCTCTAACAAACAAACAAAAAAAGTCCTTACAACCCATTAAAATTAATTTAGATGCTTATGGTATCAAGTCTAATAACTCTTTTCCTAGACCTAGATTCCTCAAATTTTCTGGCATGTTTTATCTAAAATTTCATTGTTTTGTATTTGACTTTAAGTTAATATTCATTTTGACTTAATTTTTTATGTGTGCAATTTAGAATGCTTTGTTTTTCTGTCATAGGATGTTTAGTTGCTGCAGCATCATTTGTTGAATTGCTTTTGACCCTTATCAAAAATCAGTTGTACATATTTACACATTTATTCTGGTTCTTTATTCTGTTCCCCTGGTCTATGTGTCTATCCCTCTGCCAATATCACACTGTCTCGATAACATAGCTATATAGCAAACCTTTGTATTATGTCGAGTGATTCTTCCCACTGTATTTTTTCTAAGGAAAAACATTGCTATTCCAGGGCCCATAACTTTTAACATAAATTTTAGAATAAGCCTGTCTACGTCTACAAAAATCTTCCTGGGATTATGCCACAAATTCAATTCATTCTACATATCTATTTAAGAATAATTCTCTTTTTTTCTATATTAAGTTTTCTAATTCATGAATAGGGTATGTCTCTGCATCCATTTAGGCTTTCTTTGATTTATTTCATTGCTAAGTGTAAAAAGCCAGTCCCAAAAGGTTATATACTAAATAATTCTATTGATATTCTTGAAATGAAAAAAAAAAAGAAATGGAGAACAGATTAGTGGTTACCAGTTGTTAAATACAGAGCAGGATTGGAGGCTGAGGAAATCAGCTCTTGGATGTGGTTATAAGTGGCAATCTGAGGAAAGCTTGTGGTAATGGAACAGTTCTCCATTTTGACTGTGGTGGTGGACATACAACCTACACATGCTGAAATTGCCCGGAACTAAACACACACACACACACACACACACACACACACACACACACACACACACAAAGAGTGAAAGTAAATCTGGGTAGATGTGGCTAAGATTGGTAGGTTTTATCCATGTCAACATCATGGCTTTGATATTATGCTACAGTTTTTTCAAGATGTTACCATAGGCAGAAATTGATAAGAGGCACATGGATCTCTGCCTTATTTATCACCTATGTGTATGAATCTACAAAGATTTCAAACTAAAAGGTTTACTTAAAAGGAAGTAAACCACAATGTGATAAGTGCTAAGGTAAAAGGAAAAACAAGTTGTGATGGAAGCACATAGTGGAATTACAAAATCTAGACTAGTAAGCCAAGAGATTGAGTAGAAATTAGCCAATTAGCAAAAAGGTAAAAAAAAAAAAAAAAAAAAAAGAAAAAAATATCCCAGCCAAAAAGATCAACTTTTGCAAACAAAGTATCCTAGAACATGCTACTTCTATTTTAAGCAATTTAGGATGTTTTTCAAGCAAGAAAAAAAGAAATCTTACTAGAGTGAAAGTTAGTAGCCAATTTCTTAAGGTATATGTAATGACATTAATGTTTGTGAATATAAACCATAAAGCTACATGAGCTCTTCAAAATATGTATCTATAGACATTAAAATCATATAATGTCAGTGTAGAGAATGTCACTAATAAAGCTAAAAGTGAAGGCACAGACAACATAAATAGCTACAAAAATCCCAGTGAAATTGAAGACAGAGTGTTTGTCACAAAATAGTAACTGGACAAATTTTTGTTTGTTTGTTTGTTTGTTTGTTTTGAGACGGAGTCTCACTCTGTCCCCCAGGTTTGGAGTGCAGTGACCGGATCTCAGCTCACTGCAAGCTCCATCTCCCAGGTTCACACCATTCTCCGGCCTCAGCCTCTCGAGCAGCTAGGACTACAGGTGCCCGCCACCTCGCCTGGCTAGTTTTTTGTATTTTTTTTAGTAGAGACGCAGTTTCACCATGTTAGCCAGGATGGTCTCGATCTCCTGACCTCGTGATCCGCCCGTCTCGGCCTCCCAAAGTGCTGGGATTACAGGCTTGAGCCACCGCACCCGGCCTGGACAAATATTTGTTGAATGTAAAAGACAGTGGCAGTAGAGAGGGTAAGGAGCCTTCAATAACCATTAGATAGAGATGATGGTAAACAAAGTAATCAAGATGATTCCCAGATTTCTTCTTGGGAAAACTCAGGAACAGATAACTCCAGGGTTACAGGTTAATTGTACCATCAATTTCCATATAAACACAAACAGATGTTAGCTTGTAGCTGTCTTCCTTCTTTCTCTTTCTCTTTTCTCCAACGAGATATTGCAATCCACCTTCTGTTATAAAAAATATTGAGTGGACAGTGAAGATTACTGAGGTACAAGACAAGCAATTTTAATTCTTTTCCTTTATTTTTGTCTCAAACCACGCTACATCCTTCAACCACAGTATGGTCATATTATGCCTTTTGATTTCACTTTGGAGAGAAGTGCACACTACATGCTTTGTCCCAAATGTTCAAAAATGGTCACACTAGAAATAAAAATTATAATGTTTGTCTAAACTATATAAGGAGTGATCCTCAAAGATTTGCAGTATCATTGAAGCTGCCTATAGGTGGCAAAAACACTAATTTCAACTTCAAGATAACACATTGTATTTCTTTTATGATACCCCTGCAGTGGTGAAAATGGAAATTATTGACTCAGCAGACCTGACCTACCGTGCATTTAATCACTGGATTGCTATTAATTGATTTCCTTCGGCATGAGCCAGGAGATCTCAGGACAGCACTTATAAGACATCTCTCACATTCCTAATTTAATGATTTTGATGCATCTTAGAGAGAGAGTTTTGAGACTGAAATGGTTGGTTTTTATAACAGATACATTTGTATGGAACAAATAAAAGTCAGTCTGTTTAAACCATGAAGTAATAGGGTGACTTTTGGAATGATAAAGACTTAGATTATTCTTTCCTCATTGTCTGCATTATCATTAATAAATAATTTAAAATTATGCATTCAAATATTAATTCTAGCTACCTTGCAAGTCTGTGCAGAAACTTTTTATTACTCTGAAAAGTCATCTGGGTTTGATTTCTCAAAGTACCTTGTTACCTTGTCCAACATCTAGAGGAAATATTCTTTTTTGTTAAACACACACACACACTCCCCCCCCCGAATGTCTAGAATCTAGAAGCTAAACATCATGAATTTCTTTCTTTGTTTCTGTTTATGAAATTTGTAGCTGGCAATGAAATGCATGAGATTAGATATTACATAAAATTATAATTCAGAAGAAAAATATATATACCATATTAAAAATAATAGAAGCCTGCTGCTGACAGGAACATATTTATGGATGTATTTAAACAGTGAAACTATGTCTACTTTAACTCGACAAAACTGGGGAACTGTTATCTAATACATTAGAAATTTTGATTGGTTTTGTCCTTTTTCTTAATAGACTTTTACAGTAGTAGACAAAAGAAGAAATAAAGTACCCAGATAATCGATCTGTATCAGACTGGAAAGGTCAAAATAGAATGGTACATTACTACTGTCAGAAATATATAAAACATTAACATTCCTGTACCATAGTCTTATCACATAAATTGTATTGGGGACTGATGAAGACACAGTATCTGTCCATTCTCATGACCAAAATAGCTATTAAACTGGAAATAGAATGGCATAAATCTAATCCTAGGAGAGATGCTGACTAAAGAAAATACACTGAATTCATTCTTTGTTTTTATGGGATCTTGTGTTCTCACTCAAGCCATCGTATAAGTACTCAGATGATTTCCTACAAGAAACACTCAAATCAACATATAGGTACTCATGACTTACAAAATAACATATTTGTTACAAACAAAGGCATGAAGAAAAACCAAATAATAATAAATTTAATAGATTATATATATCACATAAGAATAAATAAGAGCAACTAAGAATTACATTTTGCATATGGTTAAATTGATGCTGTACAGGAAATTGAAGTAAATTTGTACATATATATAAATATTCTATGAAGAGCATCACATTTAATTTATTAAGGTATTTTTGAACATTCCTTATATCTCTGATAGCTATGTAATTGTGTTATTTATAAATAGTTGTGAAAAGTGTTTCTTATTTAATTGTGTATTAACAAAAAGTAAAGTTTGTATTTTATTTTGTGGGATTCAAAAAATTGCAGTGTGTGCACAAGTTGTGTATACATTTGAATGCATACCAAATCATGAATTGTGTTCATTATTTAATATGCTAATGAGACAAAACTAGTTGCTTAACAGAGCATCTTTAACAGAGAGATGAATTCTAAGAAGTGTTACAAATTTGAGTCACTTCTTAGCTTTGAAGAGAACTTGTGTTCTTTTTCTGCCTCCTAGCAGTTTAGCTTAAGTTGAAATTTGTGTAGCAAACCTCTTAACACAACTCCTACATCTGAGGAAAGTCAGTAATGATACTTGCACCAGAGCCTTCATTGTTATTTTAAAATACCCTTACTTTGGGGGAAAAATCCACATTATATATTACACACAGTATAATTGCCAAAACCAAAATATTTATGGGAATGAAAACTTTCAGGTAAGTTTTTATATTGGAAAAAACTATTATATTGTAAACCTCACATTAAAAATCAAATGTAAATCAATAAATATTTGCAGGTACATTACGACAACACAGTTTGTTTTAAAATACATAGCTAATAAGTAATAGCAAACACTCCCAAGGAGTTTATAATCCAGCATAAACTGATTATAAAATAAAATAAAATAAATATAATGCAGATAATAAAAGGTAGAATTCCATAAATACTACAAAAGACATTTAAAATGCAGTGAGGAAGATTAGAGAAAAAAATAGATTAATATGGATAAAATACCAGGATGGGCTTCATGGAGGGAGTGATAGAGTTTAACAAGCAGAAATTTCGGAGGAAAAATCTTGAGGTGGATACTTAAAATAAGGAAATAAAAGAAGAAGCATGCAAAAAGGGGAGGTGTAGCATGTATGAGAAAATTTTGAGCAATAGAGGTTTATTAGAAAGAAAATAGTTTAGGTACCTAAAGAAGTACCGGGATATGCAGGCTGAAAATATGATGGGCACACTGCAAATGACTTGAATGTCAAGTTGAACAGGTTAGATTTCACTTAAAAGGAAATAGAGCAACAGAAAGTTTTTGAAGAATTATATGAGCAAGAAAGATTAATTTTGTGTATTAGGGTTCTCCAGAGAAACAGAACAAATAGGATCTATTTAGACGTAGATCTAGATGTATAGATTTATTATGGAAATTGGCTCATGCATTTATGGAAGTCGAGAAGTCCCATTGTCTGCAGTCTGCAACCTGGAGAACCAGGAAACCTGGCAGCATAATTCTGGCTGAGTTGAAAGGCTGAGAACCTAGGGCAATGCATGGCAGTGGTGTAAGTCCTGAGTCCGAAGGTCTAAGAACCAGGAGCACTGATGTGTTAGGGCAGAAGAAGATGGATGTCGCAGCTGAAATAGAGTAAATTTGTCCTTTGTCTGTATTTTTATTCTATTCTGGCCTTCATTGGATTGGATGACGTCGATTCATTTTGATGAGGATGATCTTCTATACTTAGTCTACTGATTCAAATCCTAATGTCTTTCAGAAACACCTTCACAGACACGCCCAGAAAGACTATCTGGGCATTTCTTAGCCCAGTCAAGATGACATACAAAATCAATCATCACATTTTGAAAAGTATACAGGATGAATCATGTGAGTCACATTTCCAACTCATTTATTTTTCAAAGGTCTTTATGTGGATTAAAAAATAATACTACCATTCAATGACACTGACTCCTAAATTTGAGACCATCAGTTGACTTTATATATACAATTTACATAAATTTATTTTTAGAGTTTGGTATATTGTTTGACACTCATATAGGAGAAAAAAATGTTTTCTAAATGGTCAAAACAATAAAGTATATAGACATTACTAAATTAATTTGAAGAGTGTTATAATTCTCTAATCAAGTAAAAATTAAGTATGAAATAGCACAGGGTAGTGGTAATGAATACAAAGAATTGAATTTAAGGGAAAAAAGAGAAATGATCAAAGTTAATCCTAATGTTTTGATCTGGAGGGCATAAAAGAATAGAGAATAAGCAAATTACATACAAATGTTAAGAGAAAGCAGCTTGAGGTGAGTGGGGGCACTGGTGTTGAGAAACGTGTTAAATTTCACCTGTGAAAGACTAAGTTGAAGTTAGGAAGAATAAAGTCACAATCTTGGGAGAGGCTCTCTGGGAAGAGGTAATAGCTAAAGGTAAGGTTTGGCAATCATCAACAACATAAGACATGATTAAAACAATGGAACAAAATATCAATAAAGGAATGAAGGTTATAAAGATAAGACAAATAGAAGGATAATTTGGGAAGACCCTGTTTTAGTGAAAGGAGGAAGGCAAAATAAACAAAGTAGTTAGAATAAAGAATAAAGATATTTGGAATGATGATGGTAATTCAGATGATATTGCTGCTCACGAAGATGGAAATTATAGTAGGCCATTTAACTTCTACTATGTGCTAATCACTGCGCTAGTTGCTTTTAATGCTTTTCAGATTTAATCTTCAGAACATAACTGTGATGTCTATATTATTTTTATCCATTATTTTTAAATATAAAAAAGTGATGCTCAGAGAGTTTTTTTTTTTTTAAAAAAAAACGGGGGGCAGCCCTAGGATTTTTTAAATTTGAGATTTCTAGATTTTAACCTAAATAAATATTTCCTGCGATATTAAAAAATCAAGAAAAGAGATAAATTCAAGAAGGGTAAAATCTACTTTGACTATTAAACAATCTGTCAACTGTAGGTAAAGGATATAGGCGTACTGATTTTATGAGTTAGATAGGCAATGAAAGAAATAAAAGCGGGACAAAGACTTTTGCTTCTAACTGAGATGCAGTAACAGAGACAAAATTATCCACTTGATTGGGAAAAAATAAAAATCAGAAAAAAAATACATGAAATAATGGTTTTCACTATGTCAGACACCAGGCAATGAAGGATAGTGATACTTGAGATGTAGAAAATAAATAAGGTAAGTCCCGTCACTGCCCAGGCTATTTCCTGGAGATAATTTACAGGCCACAGTGCAGGGAGAAGAAACTTAGGAAGAGTCCTGTGCACTGCAATGGAGCTGAGATTCCAGGGCGAGGGGGAAAGGAGGCTGGAGTTCACGGGGCGGAGAACTGGATGGGAGAGGACTTCACAGAATGCAAGGACCACAGAACTGCAAGGTGTCAGCCTTGAGTCTTCAGCTAAATGCCTAGTGCATGAATGAAAAAATGACTTGAGGCCAGGACAGAACTTCCCAAAAGGACTGGTAGAAAATAAATTCTAAGACTCAGAGAGGGTCAGGGATATTTCTCGTTCCTGTAATAAACAGGGTAGAATTTCTTCTATATGTTAATTACTATGGTAGTTCACATACATCCACATCTTTTTTGTTTTTGTTTTTGTTTTTTTGCTTTTTTGAGACGGAATTTCACTCTTGTTGCCCGGGCTGGAGTGCAATGGTGCGATCTCGGCTCACTGCAACCTCCGTCTCCCAGGTTCAAGCGATTCTCCTGCCTCAGCCTCCCTAGTAGCTGGGATTACAGGCACATGCCACCATGCCCGGCTAATTTTGGATTTTCAGTAGAGATGGGGTTTCTCCATGTTGGTCAGGCTGGTCTCAAACTTCCGACCTCAGGTGATCTGCCCGCTTCGGCCTCCCAAAGTGCTGGAATTACAGGCATGAGCCACTGCATCTGGCCATATATATCCACATATTTCTTGATGTCCTTCTTTCCAGGAAGGAGACCTTAATTCACGTCCCCTTGAGCATGTGACTAGACTTAATGAGTCACTTCTAACAAATAAAGTATAGAAAAGGAAAGATGCTTAACTTCACAGTAGATAAAATAGGCAGATGCCATTTTAACCCAGGTGGTCGGGGTTAATACCACTAGCAATGTCATTTTGATCAAACCTGTACAATTTGATGTGATGTGATGTGATGTGATGAGAAAGACACTTTACCTTTATGATATTTTTCTCCAAAATCCATAGAGTCAATCTATTCATGAAAAAACATCAGGTAAACTCATACTGTGGAGTTTCTACACAATGCCTGAACAGTACTGTTCAGAAGTGTCAAGGTCCTGTGAAACAAGACTAAGAAACTGGCAGAGATTGGAGGAGATTATGCAGACGTGGCAACTAACACTCTGGATTGCTAGTGGAACAGAACAAAAGAAATTGATGGTTACATGAATTCCAAATAAGGATTTTAGTTTGGCTAACAAAAAGAGGAGAAGGAGAATAAAGGAAGAAAAAAATAGGTAACCTGAATAGTTGTATATATAATAACAAATTATATTAAATGTAAGATATCCCACAATAAATAAAACTTAAGGACCAGATGGCCTCGCTGGTGAATTCTAGCAAACACTTAAGGAAGAGATAACATCTGTTCCACACAATCCCTTCTAGAAAATTGAAAAGGAGAAACTACTTCCCAAAAAATTCTACAAGGTTTATGTTACCCCAATATCAAAATCAGTACAACAATAAAACAAACAGAAGTCCTAAAAGATATTACAAAGTAATGTAATTACTGACCAACATTTATATAACAAAATTTTAGCAAAGCAAATAGAAATATATATAAAAAGGATAACCCATATTACTAAATGGAATACCGTCCAGCAATTCCATTATTCAAACATTGAAACATCAGTCAATATCTTTTCCTATATTAGACTACAGAGAAATAACCATAGAATCATCTCAAAAATGAATAAAATTATTTGACAATGTTTAAAATTCATTTCTAATTTTATAAAAAAACCTGTCAGCAACATAAAAAATAACTTCCTTAACCTGATAAAATTATCTACAATTTATCTAGAATTAAATTTGCCTACAGAAAAAAAAAATCACTAGAAAGAAACAGAGAGAAGAAACCAAAGGTGTAGCTCAGTCTTTTTATAAATGATGCTGGAAGTAACATGCCATCACTTCTACCACATTTTATTATTTTGAAGCTATCTCAGCTTACATTGAGGAGAATGAATTTAAGATTCTCCTCTTGTAGGGAGACTCGTCTAAGTATTTATCCATGTATTTTGAAAACCACAACTGCTAGCCCTCTGGGCACAAATTATTTAATTCCACATTAACACGCACATACACACACACACACATGCACACAGACACATGCACACATTAAATTGTACACTTAAATACATTTGTTTTGTTATTTATCAAATCTAATAAAAATGTTTTTTAAAGAGGCAAAAGGAAGAGGGATAAGAAACGAATTAAGACACGGAAACAATACTAATAAAGACACTTTTTACAAAGTGGAAACATGAGCAGTGTCATATGATGATGAAAGTTTACAGAATTTGAAGACAGAACAATTCCTTTTGGATTTATTGAAAACTGGATCAGTATAAGTCATAAGGAATTTCTTTCAGAAGAGAAAAAGTTGAAAATATCCTCAGGTTAAAGCCAGCAATCAGTAATATATACCTTCCCTGACTATTTGTTCAAATGGTTTTTTTTTTTTTTTTTTCAGATCTTACTGTTTCCTTAATATTTAATTTCAATACCACCTCTTAAAATGTTTGATTTTAAAACAGCAAGTAGAAATAATATAACTTAACTTCTTAAATGACATAAAAACTAATTGACTTTGAAAAGGTATTTCCCATAATTCAACTTAGAAGAGTTAAAATGGTGTAAAGTTCATAATAGAGAATCTATACTCTTCAATAAATGTGATTTTCAGTTCTAGAAAATGCAAATCAGATAAAATGTACCTTACAACAATTACCAGTCTATATAAATAAATATATTGCACTATTAACTTCTCATGCTTGTCAGTGATGTCTTTCAGCCAAAATACTTAACTGGATATCATAATTAAACAGTAAGATAATTAATAATATGGCCAAATATGTTCATTTGTTGTTTAGTTTACATTTAATGATTAAAGGCAAACTTTACAAAGTTTTCAGAGGATTTTGTAGGTTAGTTCATCACAAACTACTAATGAGAACTATTTTCTGATGGGATTTGGAGATTTCTGAAGAGGCTTTTTTCTTATATTGCCAAAAACTGAATCACCTTACTAAATTTCAATTCAGTTAAAAATTGCTTTTAGCCAGATCATCCCCATTCAATTATGTATGCTATAAAAATGATTTTTACTAAATTGTGCTATAACAATAATGTAAATAATTTCATCTATTTTCTCAAGATTTTACCCACTCATTGTCATTTCTTTTCTGTCTATGCTTTCACCAGCAATCTTTTGTCACATTCAGTGACTTTTTCATTCATCTTTTTATTTGATCTTTTGCAGCAACCCACACAGTAGACTATTTTCTTCAGCAGTCTGCTTACCTACTGAATATATGTCAATTCTTTTTTAAAAAACAAGCAAAAATATTTGCAGTCGTTTTTCTCTTCCCTCTATACAGAAGCTACTTTAGAATTATGTCTTGAGCTCACTTCTGTTTTCGATCTGTGTTCTCCTTAGGTTACCTTATCCATTTATCCTCATGAATACTAAATATATACCTCCACCTTTTTTTTGGTATATTGGGTTTCATATCTTCCTCCGCCGTCCCCCTCCCCCGGGCCCCGGTCTTGCTCCGTCTCCAACCTGGAAGGCAGTGGTGCCATCTCAGCTCACTGCAACCTCCGCCTCCTGGGTTCAAGTGATTCTTCTGCCTCAGCCTCCCGAGTAGCTGGGATTACAAGTGACCGCCACCACGCCCGGCTAATTTTTGTATTTTAGTGGAGAAGGGGTTTCACCACATCGACCAGGCTGGTCTTGACCTCCTGACTTCATGATCTGCCTGTCTCAACCTCCCAAAGTGCTGGGATTACAGGAGTGAGCCTGGCCAAGTTTCCTATCTTTATTACAACTCCCTGTTAATTTGAATCACTTTGTGCAAGTCAAATGAATTATTGCTCAAGCTAAAATTCTAGACTCCCCCTCCAAACCTGTTTTCTATCCTGTTTGTCTTATTTCAGTTAATGGCAGCTCCATTTGATTAATTTTCTAATACTGTCATCCTTACTGCTGGTATTTCATTTCACTCTTGCATTATCTATTGCTAAACTATTGAGAATTTGCTCTCCTCGCATGATAATTCTACGGTGGTTAACGTTTCTTTAATATATAAAAACTGAAAGATTATTAAGATAATCACCAAGGTTCTCCATTCCCTTGATTAGTTATTTTTAGATTTCAAGACATAAAAATGCGTTAATAAAAAAGATTTACACATGGGTCATATTTTCACATGAAGCTTAACTAAAGTGTTCTTTATCAGTTCCATTCCCATTCTATTTCTCTGGGGCAGAAGTTGTTTTGAGTTTGCTATACACTTTTTCTTTTTACGTAGTTTTTAATACAAATAAAAGTATTGCTTGGCACTTCCTGATTTTTCACTCAACGGTATGTGTTTGAGATATACATTTGTTTACCTAAGGAAGGTTTTAATTGCTCAACAGCGTTTCAACTTACTGTTCATTTTCCTTCTCTGTTTCCCAATAAATGGCATATTGTGATTGTTTCTAATATCTATCCACTACAAATAACATTGCAAGGGATGTTTTTGAATGTCTCGTTGCGAACATAAGTCAAATATAGTCTAGGGTATATATTTAGAAGAGAAACTAATGTGTCAGGAGGTATATACATTCCCCACTTAATTAGATATTCCCACAACTGTCCAAATTGACTGTTACTAGCAGTGTTTGAGAACCACTTTTGCTTTGCATCTTTCTTAATTATTGATACTCTCCTGTGGTTTTTTCTTTCACTTTTGCTCATCTCATGGGTTAACTAGATTATTCTGCAATGATTTTTAAATTATTAAAAGATAAATCTAATTATATTACTCTCTTATTTATTACAATTTGATAATATTGCATTACTTCCAAGTTTTGTTTAATAGAACAAAACAAAACAAGCAAATAAAATACTTTTACTATCTGGACCCAAGTGGTTCCTCCTGAATTCAAAACACAAATTTTTTTTTTTTTTTTTAACACTTTAAGTTCTGGGATACATGTACAGAATGTGCAGGTTTGTTACACAGCTATACAAGTGCCATGTTGGTTTGCTGCACCCATCAACCCATCATCTACATTAGGTATTTCTCCTAATGCTATCCATCCCCTAACCCCCTAGCCCCTGACAGGCCCCGGTGTGTAATGTTCATTTTATAAACACAAAACAACTCATCCCTTTCTCAAACATGTTGTGTCCTTTTTATTTCCATGTTTTTATAAAATTTTTCTCCTTTCACAAGAGCAATCTTGAAGACTTTCAGGAAAGCTTAAATAAGGCAAATATCAGTAAAGTCTTTAATCATTAAAGTCATAATTTGTCATACAGCATTATCAATACATTAATGTAATGATTATCCTCTATTTGGGGTTTATATGTAAAGTTCTCTCTCACTACTTAACTTCTATGGGCATTTAGCCTTTGCTACCACAACATTTTAAACATAATTCTATTAATGGAATAATCACAGTTTTTGCCATATGTATCTACATGTCTGTCTTCACCCATAATCCCTGAGTACCTATCCTTCCTATTCTTTTTAGTAATATTGATGCTGGGTTCTTTGTAGGGGCTACACTTCTAGCCAATTTTCAATAAATTAGTTTGAATAAGCTATAATAATACCCACTTTGATTTTTTCTGCCTAAAATTATCAGTAATGTGGCTTATAAGAGCAAGGACTTACTTAAATGCTCTTTTATGTGAAGTGAGGAGGATTGAAGACAGAATGTTCTGTCTCTTTAAAAAAAAGTCTTTTTCATTCTCATTTCCTTCTCAGCTCTTCAAAAGGGTGATTTCAGCTCTCCAGCAAAATATGCCTTGAAAATCATAAGCCTGGAACATGTGCAAATCAAGTCTGTGAACTATAAGTGCTCCAGTTTTCCACTTGCAGTCAAGCTGACAGTCACTGACTTCAATGGTCAATAGGAGTTGCAGCAGAAGTGGTCTTACTTGACTACAGCAGAGTGTTCTTTGCCCATCAAAAGCAATCCAGAGCCTTCTTGAGTCATCATATCAGGACTATTATAGACTAGAGTCCTGACTCAAGAATGCTAAATCAAATCATGAAGTACAAGAAGCACTTAGCTGGGAAATGGATTAAGTATCCTGGATTTTGCTATGTGTAAATAGTACCTGGAAACCAAGTCAGCAACAAGAAAGTAGTCATGAACACAGAGAGGAGTATCAGGTTTTTGACAGAGTAACTAAACTCATTCTAATTGTGTTCTTTCATACTTTTTTCAAGTTTTAGAAAGTACCTATTTGGCACCTAAATACTTCTGAAATATAATGTATAATGCAATGTAGTTCTTTGTTGAATTAATATTCTGTTGCTTACATAAAAAATACCCTGGAAGTTGAGCCTAGAGATTTCTCTTGAGAGTAAGGTGATGGGAATCTCTTGCTTAAAACCAGTGATGAAGAAGGAAGTATAAATGCTATGAATTTAATTGAAGTGAGACAAACCACAGGCTTCAGACGTACCGGTTAAAACAAGTTAGAACCAAAAGGGAGGTAACAAATTAGAACAAAAGATTAAAAAAAAAAAGATCTTAGCAACAAAATCAACATCTTGCACCTATTGCTGTATTTTACAACCTCCTATCTTACCTGAGAGTTTATCCTTTGATTTACTTAAATGTGTCTTTTTAAAGCTCTGAAAACATATAGCATAAGAAGAAAGAAGTAGCAATTTTAGGCTAGGCGCGGTGGCTCACGCCTGTAATCCCAGCACTTTGGGAGGCTGAGGCAGGCGGATCATGAGGTCAGGAGATCGAGACCATCCTGGCTAATGCGATGAAACCCCATCTCCACTAAAAATACAAAAATAAAATATAAAATAAAATTAACTGGGCGTGGTGGCGGGCACCTGTAGTCCCAGCTACTTGGGAGGCTGAGGCAGGAGAATGGCATGAACCCAGGAGGTGTAGCTTGCAGTGAGCCAAGATTGCACCACTGTACTGCAGCCTGGGCGACAGAGGGAGACTCTGTCTCAAAAAAAAAAAAAAAAAAAGAAGTAACAATTTTATTTATTACTGTTTCCTCCCATGTTATACTTATACAAGCAGAATAATTTTGGCTTATATATATATTATTTGCAGAGTTTTAAGACCTCAAATGTCTTGATTAGCTAACTCCTTTTAAAATCTTATTTAGGTTATGTATTTCTGACTTAAAAAACAAATAAAAATACAACATAAAATAACAATAAAATATAGAAAACTAAATTTGTGAAACTTTGCTGAAATAAATAGTGTCTGGATGTTATATTAGAAATAAATAATAAACAACAGTCTGGATCAGATAAGCTTGAAAAAACATGATGAGAAAGAGTGTTAATTTAGGGCATGGATCAGCACTACTTGCAGTATGTGAATAAGCATTTCAAATATCATAAAATTCATTTGGAGTCAAAGTTTTAAAAATACTGACCTCAGAAACATTTACTCTAAGTGTATCTGCCATGTTAGCATTCTGCAGAATACATACTGGGAAATGTTACCTCATAATGTATTAAGGATTAAAGTATAGTCTACATTCTTGGAACAAGTTATATTAATGTGAAAGAGTTAGATGTGAAAGATGACAAGTATTGGAATGCTGTTAAAATTTTGATGAATTCTAAGTCAAAGTTTCTCATGTTTTTTCATTGTATGGGTAGATAATCATGATCGACTGTCTTATTTCCCTTAAAAATTGTGGATCCTGATGTTTATAAAAGGAAAGAGAGAAATGAAGATAATAACTTTAAATTTCAATTGCTTTTTTGCACCACTGATGAAAACTTTTGCAACATACATTTAAATTCCATTTTAAAGCATAAATCTGGTCAGACATGCTCTGATTCCTTATATGAAGTTAACTTCTAGTAGTACACTATTTAGTTAAATCTCTTTGGTGTCTTAGTCACTCAAATGTCTTGCAAAGGTCTAGAATTTTAAAAATAATTTCCTTACTTCGGCTCTGAAGAAATACAGTAATTTTGAGATATTAGTCTTACTTTATCCTCAAATATGTTTCCAACTAATTTTAAAAAGGCCCTAAATCCTACACGATCTTTGATACTTCTTTAAAAATTAAAGTTGTCTATATTAATTTTTAACAACATATCTTTATTTTGAGGTAATTTTTGAATTCCCACCTCACAATGATTTGACAAGAAAGAATGTCAAAATGAGAAGAGATGCTTCACAAAAAATAGAAAAATAAATTTTAATTCCTGTCTAAGCTTCTGGTTTCAATGTCCTAGGAAAGAGATATTGCTTCCCAACTCTTCTGTGAAAAAAACAAAAAACAAACAAAAAAACAAACAAAATAAACTCACCAAATTAACAAGGATGTCATGGAATACAACCGCAAAATTCATCTTCAATGAAAGTAGGATAAATTTGCAAAAGTGACCCACAGTATTAGAATACATAAGTCAGAAGAATAAATGAGAAATAACTTAGCAAAGAAAAAGAAGGCATACCTAATTGCCTTTGAGTTGGGATGCAGCTGAAGAAGTAGGGGTGTAGTGACAGACCCAGAGAGCCTTTGGAAAGACATGGAAACAGACACATCAGATATTGTCACAGTGTGAGTATTGGCACAAAAAATGGGGGCTTGATGGAAAGTTAGTTAAAAAAAAAAAAGGGAGGGAGAGTCTATATTAGTCCCTCAGATCTTCTACCTAATGTAGTTATACAACAAGGAAGTGTATTTTGTGTATTAGGGACCTTAGGAAAAGTGGAAGTTAAGGAGTAGGTGCCATTCTGAGTATAGAGTTGATAATTCCCAGTTTGCATTATACAAAAATGAGACTACTCAGCCCTTTTGCCTATGCAGATCCTAAACAACAGCAGACAGATTCATATTTACCACCCAAATAGGAGACTTGATTACCTTCCAGTAAATCCAATCCACATAGAATTTTCAATCAATTTTTAGGGCCTTGTTTGTAAATACAAACGGGCTGCCAATATTTAAAAATGAATGACATAAATAAAGCAAGCAAATAGAAAAAAATGGAGACAATAACAGAAGAAATATACTAGTAATATATTCAGAGAAAATGGAGAAGATATGACAACTATTAAACAGTACTTAAAAATGATTCAGAGAAAAAGTCAAAAAATTTAAAAATAATAATTATGGAAACAGTAAAATCATTTGTAGAAATGTCAAATCTTATCTTTCAAGAAAAAGAAATGGAAGACAAGATGATGCTCAATAGGAGAAAATAAAAAAGAAAATTAAAGTAATTGAAGAAGTCAAAAAACTGGCTAACAGAACTTCAGAAAAAAAAAAGAAAAGTGAAAATAGAGGAAAGAAAATTCTTAAAATGATAATTTTTTAAAAAGTCTCAGAACTGAAGGCATGAATTTCCAGGGTTCAAAGACCTACATGCCTGATTTCTCAGGAAATGAGAAATCAACTTATGAAAATATATTATCATGGAATTTTACAGCATAGAAAGTAAAGAGATGTTTCTGAAATAAGTCCTAAAACTAATACTATTCTCTGCCTTGACAGCTGGTAAATTGGGAGTGCCTCTAATGGCCTCACTGCAAGTATTCCCCAACCACCACTCTTCTCCTACAGATAAGGTCCAGCTTCTTGATACTACAAATCCTGCCCCCCACAGCTTCTAGCTGTTCACCCTGTTCCTGAGTGCAAACCTCATGTGGACCTACAGTGTCCACCTCCCTGAACTGTAGGTACATGTAACTAACAAAATGCTGTTGATCTTATCTCTCCAGTGTAGGATATTATGTTTTAGACATCTCCCATAACCCAGAGTGACAGTACATCCCTCATTAATGGGGTGATTAGGAGACAATTAAAACATTATAGTTTTTCAAATAACAAACAAGTTTTCTAAATACAAAGGATGGTAGATCAGAATAATATCAGTTTCTTAAATGCAATAGAAACAAGAAGAATATTAGAAAATATTTTCAAAATTTAGAAGAAAAATGTATTTACAATCTAAAATTATTTATTCATTCAAACTAATACATATCAGAGTAAATAAAGTATTTTTAGTTTCAAAGTATGGAAAGTATAGAAAATTTGACACTCCTGTACTCTTTTTATGGAAGCCCTTTCAAAATTGTTTCTATCAAAACAAGAGAAGTCAAGACAGAAGCAGAACTGTGATCCAGGGAACAGGGCACACGACACAGTAGAGATGCAAAAGAAAGAGAAAGAGAGACAAAAAGAAAGACAGAAGGAAAGAAAGACAGAAAGGAAGGAAGGAAGGGAAGGGAAGGGAAGAAGGAAGGAAGGGAAGGGAAGAAGGAAGGAAGGGAAGGGAAGGGAAGGGAATGGAAGGAGGTAGGAAGGGAAGCGAAGAAGGAAGGAAGGGAAGGGAAGAAGGAAGGAAGGGAAGGGGAGGAGAAAAGAAGGGAAGGGAAGGGGGGAAGGGGAGGAAGGGAGGAAAGGGAGGAAAGGGAGGAAGGAAGGAAGGGAGGAAGGAAGGAAGGAAGGAAGGGAGGGAGGGAGGAAGGAAGGAAGGAAGGAAGGAAGGAAGGAAGGAAGGAAGGAAGGAAGGAAGGAAGGAAGGAAAAAAGAGTCCCAAGATCACAGCAAAAGAGAGTATCTGTGTGATGGTTGTATGGTAGGTCTGAAGTGCACAAAGATCCTATTTTAGTAGAAACTCTGATGTCACAAGTAGTCTTGAGAGTGGAAACATGAAGCATGCTTGAAAATGAAAGGAAAGCTTTGGCAATATGGGAAATTGTAAAATGAGTCATTTTACAGAATTTCTGGAGTTTGGTTATTTATTTGTAAGTTCAAAGAAAATCAAATCAAATGGGGAGGGACAGGGATTTTTAAACTTTTTTTAAGTTTTAAAAAACTTTAAGTTTTAAAGGAAGGAAATGTACTCAGAGTAGACTTCTTCGCTCAGCAGTGAGGAATATTTGAAAAATCATCATGGAAATACTGTATGATTTTAAGTAAAAATTGAGGCATAATTATACTGAGTGGAAAATGAAAGGTGTAAATTAGCCAAAGAATAATATTATCTTATAGTAAGAAGTTTAAATTGATTATATGATACATTATAGTATATTCATATTATTTGGATCTAGGGAGAAAATCACCAAATGAAATAGTTAAGTATTAAATGTGTTTGCCTTTGAGGTCATAAAGAGACAAGAAACACTTTGGAAAACATATGCATTTTGGAAATAGTTGACTTTTAAACTGGTCTTATCTAATATATTTATTAAAATAAATATAAATTTTAAAAGCAATCAGGATTATATTTCTGATAATTGAAAATATGTTCCATGGTCACATTCACTAATAACTTGATGTTTTCCACTATTTTTTCTGATAAAATTATTTGTAATTGCTTACACCATGACAATTTTCACAATCTTAATTCTACATTTTTGGATGTTTTTTCTTTTGCTTCATTTCAGTGCTTCAATTTATTCCCCTCCAGCTCACATGGTAAGTTAATTAGAATCTTCTTAAGAATCATTATGTTTTTCTCATTAAGAGTACTCTTTTGAGATTAAATAATGTTGAAAATAAAATGATTCTTGAGTTCTAATTTATCTCTACTTTATGGCAGTTGGGAACTTAATTTATCTAATGATATTCAGCCTAAACCTCTAAGATATGGGTGGTGATGGCTGCCTAATAATTTCTTTGAATGTTGTGTTTCTAAAAATTCTAGTTTTAACTAGAGATATATAAACCATGTTTGATGATTCATTAATGTTCGGTAGCAGATTTAAAGTTAAAAAGATATTGTTATCAAAAGCCTTTTAAATGTCTAATATTTCCTTTGAGTCTAAATAAAATGATATAATAAATGATCATTATTAGAATTGAGTTTGTGTTTTTAAATTTGGAACCTAGTTTGCATCCAGATTGATATTCACACATTTTCTCTTTTGCTTAGTCAAAAATAATCTGGATATCAAATAAGCTTTTACTTATCCAAAAAAAGTATTTACATATCGAAGGACATGTACACTGTTGTTCAATTTTAAAGTTATAGTCACATGCAGATACATATTTAGGTATGTTTGGGATTGTGGCTAAATGTAATGCCTGCAGTTTTGCACTGTAATTAAGAAATGAGGTCTCTATATAGCAGCCCCTATAGAGAAAACTGTTGGTGAGGATACAAATTATGGCACACTCCAAAGAGCTGAACCCCAGGAGGATAATGTGGGTAGCTAAGCAGTTGTACTAAGGGTTATGTAACAGAAGCGCATGTCTGTGGCCTCTCCAGCGTAAGAATATCTCAAAAACAAATCCCTGAATTAACATCTCATTTTATGCACAAATTTCTTTTTCAGATTATTTTTAGCATAGATAAATCTAAAACATTTTATGAATTATAACTAACAATTTAGTAGTAAACATTGGATTTGAATGACAGTACAATTCTCATTGATTTGAGTTTAATATTGGCTAAGCTAAATGGACTGAATTTATCTTTAATACTGATAGAATAGACTCTAGACAAATATTTAGATCCAAGAAGGACCTCTAGTCAGATAACTAGAAAAAGTAAATAAATATCAGAGTAAATAATTAAGAATATTTGTTTCAGACTTATTTTACCTTTGAAACAAGATGAATGTTTTTAAAAATTCTGAGGAGCACAGCAGCTGGAAGACAAAAACAACTTATGGAGAAATTTGAAAAAACTCATATGGATATACCAATAGCCCACCTATAACTTAAGGCATAAAATATTTGCCTGACATACTTGAGATATAATTTGGTTTAAATATTTTAAAGTAAATATTATAAGATTTATAGCAAGTGTCAATAGAATTTAAATGTACATCAAACCTTTCCAAACAGCAAATTAAAAACAAACACAGGCCGGGCACGGTGGCTCATGCCTGTAATCCCAGCACTTTGGGAGGCCGAGGCGGGCAAATCACCTGAGGTCAGGAGTTCAAGAGCAGCCTGGCCAACATGGTGAAACCCATCTCTACTAAAAATGCAAAAATTAGCCGGGTGTGGTGGTATATGCTTGTAATCCCAGCTACTCAGGAGGCTGAGACAGGAGAATTGCTTGAACCCTCGCGTCAGAGTGAGCCGAGATTGCACCACTGCACTCCAGCGTGGGTGATAGAGTGAGACTCCATCTCAAAAACAAACAAACAAACAAAACCAAACAACAACAAAAAACAACATGCAACTGAACAGTATAGGTATAGCAAGTACCACTAACATGATGCATACATTTTCTTGGTATTTCAGATTATCCCATTTTAAACTTTTAAGTTCAAGGTTACACGTGGAGGTTTGTTACATAGGTAAATTGGTGTCGTGGGGGTTTGTTGTACATATTGTTTCATTGCCCAGGTATTAAGCCTAGTACCCATTAGTTATTTTTTCTGATCCTCTCCAGTGTATCCAAAGATCCATAGGACCTAATGAACTAATTTTAGGAGATTCTGTAATATGTATGTCAATATTCATCATTTCAAATAAGGTATCTAGGCACACATACTTGGTTTTACAAATGTCTATGTATATATTTCTTCAAACCTGGAAGTAATATGAACTCTAATTTCTGATTTCTCCTTGTTTTGTTTCATCAACTTAAGATTATTAAATTGTAACAAGCTACAGTACAAAATCATTGACACATTGCCGTAACAGATGAAAATAATGTGTACAGGAAAGTGACAGCTGAAAGCTGAAGTTTACACAATCATCTTAAATCTGGCAATAATAAACTTTTTAAAAAGTGGTGATACCCCCTTTATGATATTGCATATATGTTTCTGTATTTATGAACTAATTTAATAATACAACTTTTATACTTTTCTCTTAGGACATGATGGTGTCCGAGTGTAGTGAATATTTAGAAGTAAGTTTTTGACTAAATGAAATTAAACAAAATATTTATTTATTTAAAAAGGCATACAATTTGATACTTAATCAGAAAATAAAGATGAAAAATTGAGGGCATAATTCAGGTAATTTACTGATACTTCTTTTTAAAATGTTTACACATATTTATTTTGCTTTTAAAATAATTTTAATTGACACATAATAGTTGCACGTACTTATAGGGTACAGTGTATTTCAATCCATGTATATAGTGTGCAATGAGCAAATCAGAATAATTACAATATCCATTACTTCAAATACTTATTGTTTCATCATGTTGCAAACATTCAACAAAATCCTCTCTTCTTGCTATTTTAAAATATACAATACATTGTCGTTATTTATAATCACCCTATAATACAATAGAGTATTAGAATGGATTTCTCCTATCTAGCTGTACTTTTGTATCTGTTAACCAGCTTTGACTATCCTCTTTCCCTGCCACCTATCTCCACTTTTAATAGCTATTATTCTACACTCTACCTCTATGATATTAATTTTTTTAGCTTCCACATTTGAATGGGACATGACGTATTTACCTTTCTGCACCTTGCTTATTTCACTTAGCATATAATGTCTTCCAAGCTTATCCATGTTGCCACACATGACAGAATTTTGTTCTTTTGTTTTGGCCAAATAGTATTCTATTGTATATATATACCACATTTAAAAGATAAATCCGTTAATGGAGACTTAGGTTGATTCTACATCTTGGCTATTGTGAACAGTGCTACAGTAAACATGAGAGTGCAGATATGTCTTTGACATGCAGATTTTTTTATATGAATCCATTAGTGGGATTCCTGGATCATATGGTAGTTCTATGTTTAGCCTTTTGAAAAACCTCAACACTTTTGTGTAAAGGCTGGACTCATTCATATTCTTACCAACAGTGTATAAGAGTTCCCCTTTCTCTGCATCCTCACCAGCATTTATTGTTTCTTGATAATAGCCATAGCATAAGATAATATCACATTGTGATTTTGATTTGCAATTCCATGATGATTAGTGATGTCGAACATTTTTTCACATATTTTTTCACATATTTTTCACATACGTCATCTTTAGAGAGATATCTTTTCGGCTTATTTGTCCATTTTAATTGGATTATATATTTGTTTGCTGTTACATTGTTTGAGTTCCTTGCACATTGAATTTTGTATATGATGAAAGATAGGAATCTGTTTTTTTTTTATTATATATATGTATATCCAGTTTTTCCAGCACAATTTCTTGAAGAGAATGTCCTTTCCCCAATGAATGTTCTTGGATTTTTGTCAAATATCAGTTAGTTGTATGTATGTAGATTTGTTTATTTATTTACTATTGTTTCTTTGGTGTATGTGTCTGATTTATGCCACCAAGATGCTGTTTTGATTGCTATAACTTTGTAGTGTATTTTGAAGTCTGATAGTGTAATGACTCTAGCTTTATTCATTTTGCTCAGGGTTGTTTTGCCTAGTCAGGGTCTTCTATGGCTCCATACAAATTTAATAATTTTATTTTATATTTCTTTGAAGAATGTCATTGGTATTTTTCTGGGGATTCAATTGAGCCTATAGATTACTTTTGGTAGTATGGTCATTTTCATAATATTAGTTCTTCCCATCCATGAACATAGGATTCTTTTAATTTGTTTGTATCCTTTTAAATTTCTTTCATCTGTATTTTATAGTTTTCATAGTAGAGCTCTTGTACCTCTTTAGTTGAATTTATTCCTGAGCATGTTATTTTATTGTTGAAGTTATTATAAGTGAGACTACTTTCTTGATTTGTTTTTTATAGATTATTGTTGGTGTAAGGAAGTACTACTAGTTTCTGTGTGTTGATTATGCATCCAGCAACTTTAAAACCTTCAGTTGTCAGTTCTAAGAGTTTTTGGAGGAGTCTTTCAGTTTTTGTAAATATAAGCTTATGTTGTCTGCAAAGAGGGACAATTCTACTTTCCAATTTGGATAGCCATTGCTTATTTCTCTCATCTAATTGTGCTAGCTAGGACTTTCAGTACTATTTTGATTAAAAGTGGGCACCCTAGTCTTATTCCATATCTTAGAGGAGAAGCTTTCATGTTTTTTCCATTTAGTATGATGTTGGTTATGAGTTTGTTATATATGGGCTTCGTGTTGAGGTCCATTCCTTCTATATCTAACTTGTTGACAGGTTTTACTATGAAAGAGTATTGAATTTGAATTTTATCAAATGCTTTTTCTGCATCTACTGAGATGATCATACTGTTTCCTTCATTCTGTTGATGTAACGTGTTTTATTTATTGATTTTCATATGTTGAATCATCCTTGCATCCCTGGGATAAATCCCACTGTCCATGGTAAATGACCTTTTAAATGTGCTATTAGATTCACTTTGCTAGTGTTTTCTTGAAAATATTTGCATCCATATTCATCAGAGACAAATTTTCTTCTTTTTGTTGTGCCCTTTTCTGGTTTTGTTATCAGGGTAATACTGGTCTTGTGCAATTAAGTCATAAGAATTTTCTACTTTTAAATTTTCTGGAAAATTTTGAGAGGAATTGGTATTAATTCTTTAAATGTTTGGTTAAATTTAGCACTGAAGCAAATAGGTCCTAGGCTTTTCTTTGATGGAAGAATTTTTGTTAAAAACTCAATCTCATTACTTGTAATTGGTCCAGTCCCATTTTCTATTTCTTCTTGGTTCAATTTTGTTAGGTTTTATGTGTTGAAAAATATATCCACTTCAACTGGATTTTCTGATTTGTAGGTGTATAGTTGTAATAGTCATGATAGTTTCTAATGGCCATTTGTATTTCTGTGGTATCATGCATAATGTCTGCTTTTCTATTTCTGATTTTATTTATTTTGGTCTTTTTTAAATTAATGTAGCTAAGTGTTCATTGATTTTGTTTCACTTTTCAAAAAAATTACTTTCTGCCTTCCTTCTTTTTTAAAAAATTTAATTTGTTCTTACTTTTCTAATTCCTTGAGATGCATTGTTGTTTATTTGAAATCTTTATACATTTTTGATGTTGGCATTTATTGCTATTAACTTTCCTCTTAATTGTCCCTTTGTTGTATCCCTAGGTTTTGGTATATTGCATTTCTATTTCATGTTTTAAGAAATTATTTGATTTCTTCTTAATTTTTTATTGATTTATTCATCATTCAGTAGCATGTTATTTAATTTGCACATATTTGTTCAATTTCAAAAGTTCCTCTTGTATTAATATCTAGTTTTATTACATTGTGGTCAGAAAAAATACTTTATACCATTTTAATTCTTTTACATTTGTTGAGGCTGGTTTTGTGGCTTAACATGTGGTCTATCCTGGTAAATGTGCTGACGAGAAGCTTATATATTTTGCAGTTGTTGGGTGAAATGTTCTGTAATGTCTATTAGGTCCATTTAGTCTAAAGTGTAGTTTAAATCTAATGTTTCTTTGTTGATTGTCTGTCTGAATGATCTGCCAGTGCTGAAAGTGAAATGTTGAAGCCCCAAACTATTATTATATTGGCGTCTACCTCTCCCTTTAGAGGTAATAATATTTGCTTTATATATCTGTGTGTTGTGTTATTGGATGCATATATATTTAGACTCATTATATACTCTTACTGAATTGATACCTTTATCATTATACAAGGACCCTATTTGTCTCTTTTTACAGATTTTGACTTAAAGATTGTCTTATCTGATATAAATACAGCCACTCTTGTTGGCTTTTGGTTTCCATTTGCATGGAGTATCATTTTCTATTTCTTCATTTTCAGTCTATATGACTTCACAGGAAAAGTGAGTTTCTCATAGGCAGCATATAGTTGGGTCTTTTTCTTTTTTTCATTCTTCAAGTCTATGTATTATAAGTGCTGAATTTAATACATTTAATTCAAGGTTATTATTGACAGGTAAGGACTTAGTCCTGTAATTTTGTTCTGTGTACTCTGGTCTTTTTTTTATGTTCTATGTTTCTTTCTTCCTCTTACCATTTATCACTGCAATTTGGTGGTTTTCTGTAGGGATAAGTTAGAATTATTTTCTCTTTCTTCTTTTTGAATCTACTATATTAGTGAATTTCATAACTTTGTGTGTTTTCATGATAATGATTATCATATTTTCACTTCTAGATATAGGAGTCCGTTGAACATTATTTTGTAAGATCGGCATTGTAATGATGAATTCCCTCAGGTTTTGCTTGTATAGGAAAAACTTTATTTCCCTCTCATTTCTGAAGAATAGCTTTGCTGGGACTCTTGGCTGGAAAGTTTTTTTTTTCCCCCAGTGCTTTGAATATATAATTCCATTCTCTTCCTTTGCAATGTTTCTGCAGAAAACCTGTTGTTAGTCTAATAGAGATTCCCTTTTATGTGACTTGATACTGTTGTTATTTTTATAATCTTTTTTGTCTTTTACTTTTGACATTTGACTATAACATGTTTCAGAGAGAAACTTTATGGAGTCTTATAAATTTTCTGTACCTGGATACACATATCTCACTCTGAACTTGGGAAATTTTCAGCTATTATTTTACTAAGCAGATTTGCAATGCCTCACTCACTCCTTTTTGTCTAGCTCTCATCAAATGAACATTTGCTCTCTTAATTGTTTCCTATAAGACCTGTAGGTTTTCCTCACTCTTTTTTAAAAATCCTTACATTTTTTTCTTTGAGTAATTTCAAATTACTTATCAAGTTCAGAGAGCTTTTCTTCTACTTGATCAAGTCTGCTATTGTAGTCGCCTACTGTATTTTTCTATTTCATTCATTGAATTCTTCAGCTACAAGATTTCCATTTATTTTTAAAAATAATTTATAGGTTTTTTTTGAATTTTTATTCATATCATAGTTTTTCTTTCCCAAATATCATTGACTTGTCTATCTGTATTGTTACTGAATCTCGTGAAGTTGCATTAAGACCATTACTTTAATTTATTTTCTGAAAGTTCATTGATTTTATTTTCATTGGGATCTGTTACTAAGGAGTTATTTTATTCCTTTGATGGCACCACATTTCCTTTATTTTTTATTTTTCTCATGTTTCTTTGTCAATGTCTCTGCATCTGGTGGAGCAATTATGTCTTCAAAACTTTCTAGAGTGTTCTTTGTAGAGAAAGACTTTCACTTGCATTTGGGTTTTAGTATGCTGCTTGTGAAGGATGTGATAAGCGTTTCTGGATAGGTGCAGTGGTATGTCTCTATGCAACTTCTGCAGCTGCATTCAATCTCACCAATGACTTCAGGTGCCTCAGTGGCCTATGCTGTGGAAGTTTGTGGCAGCATCAGTGGTGGTATATGTTGTTAATGTCCTCAGTGTCAAGGGTTTTTGGTGTTCTTCTATTTCCACTTTTCAAATTGAGGGTATCCTTCTCAAGTCTGACATAGCCTGTAAGCAGCTGCAGTAGCACTGGGTTCCAGGTACAGGTGCTTGAAGTGGCTGTGGGGCCAGGGCCATAGGCTCAGGGGCTTGCAAAGCTATTGTGGCACCTTGATCTTGGGCTGAAGATTCACTCTCTGTGGCATGGTAGGATGTAGATTGACCACAGAGCCATAATCTATGACTCTGAGGCACCAATTAGCAGCTCCAGGGTCAGGTTCTAGCTGTGATTCTAACCCAGGGGTTCAACCTGACTCAACAGGGCTCAGAAAATCCATTTTAATAGGGTACAGTGGCAAGTTGGATCTCAGAGAATGAGGCACTATATAATATTGACTGTGTACTCTGGGATGGTAGAATTCAATGGTATCCCAGACTCTGTGAGGCCAGTTGCAGCAGCAGCTAGAAACACAGAATGGCAGAGTGCAGCCATCATTTGGATCTTGTAGTGAAGTAGAGAATAGCTCAGTGATAACTCCATTCCGCAGGGAGAGAGGTATCTTAGCAGCTCATACTTTAGGGGGTTAGTCCAGCTCTAGGCAAGCAGGGTACTAGAGATGTTTCACCTGTAGGATGAAATGTGGCTGCTGAGCCACTGCTCTATTTTTATGAGACACGGGGTACTACATCAGCTTAGCTCTGGGATGTTAAGCTTCTCAGCTTAGCCAGAGTTCCTCTTCTTCAGAAGGAAATGTGCTGCTTCAGCTCATGCCTGTGAGCTGGGTAGCTCATATTTATGTTCATATTTATGAATATAAATACCATTTTACTGAGATCCAGGTGTCTCTTCAGCTTAGGTTCTGGGGCATGTGATTGCTCTTGGCAGCCAAAGGACCATTTTCTGGCATATAGGGCTCTGCTTCAACATAGGCACCTTGGAGACATAACTGCTCTGACAGCCAAGGTAATATTTCTTGGGAGAGATGGTACCACTTCAGCTCTAGGCACAGGGAACAAGGGGATAGGTGGTTGGAGTGGTTCTTCTTCAATTTGCTTCCATGAGGAAGGGTATAACATATGCTTGCCGCTTGGCTTTGGGATGTTAGCCCACCAGACGGGTGTGGCCCATTGGCAGCTTAGCCTCATCAATGAAGGACAGCAATGACTGCTTGCCCCCATTGTAAGACACACTCTGGTAGTTCTAATTCCAAGATGATATAGGACAGCAGTCGTGTGACCACTGGGTTGGGGAACAGTGTAAGCTCCTTCTCTGGAAGAGCACAGCAACCTTAATTCTAGGTAGCTCCCTTAGCTGGGCTTAGTGACTGTAAGCACTATATGGGACCCCAGTGGTGAGGTGAGATCTGTACATGTCTGTATTGGTTCTTTTTCATGGACCAATATGCCAATAAAGACATATCTGAAACTAGGCAATTTACAAATGAAAGAGATTTATTGAACTTACAAATCCACATGGCTGGGGAGGCCTCAAAATCATGGCAGAAGGCAAGGAGGAGCAGGTCACATCTTACATGGATGGCAGCAGGCAAAGAGCTTGTGCAGGGCAGCTCCCATTCTTAAAACCGTCAGATCTTGTGAGACCCATTCACTATCATGAGAACAGCACTGGAAAGACCCACCCCCATAATTCAGTCATCTCCCACCGTGACCCTCCCACAACAGGTGGGAATTATGGGAGCTACAAGATGAGATTAGGGTGGGAACACAGAGCCAAAACATATCATTCCACCCTGGCCCCTCCCAAATCTCCTATCTTCACATTTCTAAACCAATCATGTCTTCCCAACAGTCCTCCAAAGTCTCAACTCATTTCAGCATTAACTCAAAAGTCTACAGTACAATGTCTCATCTTAGACAAGGCCAGTTCCTTCTGCCTATGAGCCTGTAAACTAAAGCAATTTAGTTACTTCCTAGATACAATTAGGGTACAGGTTTTGGGTAAATACAGTCATTCCAAATTGGAGAAACTGGCCAAAAGAAACGGGCTACAGGCCCCATGCAGGTACAAAATCCAATGGGGCAGTCAAATCTTAAAGCTCCAAAATTATCTCTTTTCACTCCATGTCTCACATCCAGGTCATGTCGATGGAAGTAGTGGGTTCCCATGGTCTTGGACAGCTCTGCTCCTGTGGCTTTGCAGGGTACAGCTGAATTCCTGGCTGCTTTCATGGGCTGGTATTACATGTCTGCAGCTTTTCTAGGTGCACAGTACAAGCTGTCAGTGAAATTACCACTCTGGGATCTAGAGGATGATGGTCTTCTCACAGCTCCACTAGGTGGTGCCCCGGCAGGGACTCTGTGTGGGAGCTCTGACCCCACATTTCCCTTCTGCACTGTTCTAGTAGATGTTTTTCATGACAGCCCCACCCCTGCAGTAAACTTCTGCCTGGACATCCAGGCATTTCCATACATTCTATGAAATCTAGATGGAGGTTCCCAAACCCCAGTTCTGGACTTTTGTGCACCTAAAGGCTCAACACCACATGAAAGCTGCCAAAGTTTGGGGCTTGCACCCTCTGAAGCCATGGCCCGAGCACTACATTGGCCCATTTTAGCCATGGTTGGAACAGCTGGGGCACAGAACACCCAAGTCCCTAGGCTGGACATAGCATGGGGACTCTGGGCCCAGCCCACAAAACCACTTTTTCCTCCTAGGCCTCCAGGCTTGTGATGGGAGGGCCTGATGTGAAGACCTCTGATATGCCCTCTGATATGCCTCCTCATTACTTATGAAAATTTCTGCTGCCAGCTTGAATTTCTCCTCAGAATATGAGATTTTATTTTCTATCACATTGTCAGGCTTTGAATTTTCTGAACTTTTATGCTCTGTTTCCCTTAAAAAACTGAATACCTTTAACAGCACCCAGTCACCTCTTGAATACTTTGCTGCTTAGAAATTTCTTCTGCCAGGTATCCTAAGTAATCTCTCTCAAGTTCAAAGTTCCACAAATCTCTAGAGCAGGGGCAAAATGCTGCCAATCTCTTTGCTAAAACATAACAACAATCACCTTTGCTCCAGTTTCCAACAAGTTCCTCATCTCCATCTGAGGCCACCTCAGCCTGGATTTCATTGTCCACATCATTATTAGCATTTTGGTCAAAGTGATTCAACAAGTCTCTAGGGAGTTCCAAACTTTCCCACATTTTCCTGTCTTCTTCTGAGCCCTCTAAACTGTTACAACCTCTGCTTGTTACCCAGTTCCAAAGTCACTTCCATATTTTCAGGTATCTTTTCAGCAGCACCTCACTCCACTGGTACCAGTTTACTGTATTTGTCTGTTTTCATGCTGCTGATAAAGACATACCCAAGACTGGGCAATTTACAAAAGAAAGACGTTTATTGGACTGACAGTTCCACATGGCTGGGAGGCCTCACAATCATGCCAGAAGGCAAGGAGGAGCAAGTCACATCTTACATGGATGGCAGCAGGCAAAGAGATCTCGTGCAGCACAACACCCATTTTATAAACCATCAGATCTTGCGAGACCCATTCACTATCATGAGAACAGCATGGGAAAGACACATCCTCATAATTTAGTCATTTCTCACTGGGTCCCTCCCACAACATGTGGGAATTATGGGAGTCACAAGATGAGATTTGGGTGGGGACACAGAGCCAAACTATATCAATTTCTAAGGTGTCGAAGAGAGTTGTTGAAATCTTCTTGCTTACCTCCTTGCTGTGGGGAAAATTTCCTCCTGGTTCCCAGCTAATCTCAATTGGGGGATGGGATGGTGGAAGCCTGGATTTTTTTTCTATTCTTTATGTAGCTATCCTGGATTTCTGTGCTCAACAGGGTTTCTGTTACTCCTCTTACACACTCTGGCTCTCTCTCTCTGTTATTTTTATTAATATGTATTTGTTTTGTCATTGTTCTGGTTGACTTTGTGAGGGGGACAAGGTCAAGGGACTGTTGGTCAGCCATTTTGCTGATGTTACTCTTCCAGTTGATGCTTATTTTTGGAAACTGATAAAAAATACCTAAAATTTATGGCTGTTTATATTGATATTCTATTTTTTACTGGGGTATAGTGAGGATTTAGAAAGTGAATCTTGACCTGCACATGTATATGACTATGACTAACAGATGCCTTGGCCCTACCTTGAACAAACTGAGCTCACATCTTGTTTCTAAAATTATATAATTAAATTAGTTCTCTCCTTTGGCTCACGCCCTCTTTGGCTTTCATTTCAATGCAGGAAGATGCTACTTTTGCTTCCTGAAGAGACGAACACAATACATTGATTTGTCCTTTTGCAGCATCAATTACTATCACTCAGAAAACAGGAGAGATGAAAATGACAGAACACACTAAAGTAGCAAATTGACACATACTGGCATCATTACATTTTATCTTACTTTAAACATTTTACCATGAATTTAGGTATTAAATTTCTGTAGAAGGGAAATTGTCTGTAAAATAAAAATGCCATGTATTATCTTTCTATAAATAGCTATGGGGTTTATTCATGGCTTCAAGTGATATAGTCTGTAGAGTTTCTGCAAACTGAATAATAAAGGGAAATAGTAAGTAACAGAACATCTAAACACATTGTATTTCACAGAGTTACCTTGTTCATTTCAGACAAAGAGCTTGTAGAAGTGGATTTGTGGAACTAGAGATGGCAGGTCCCTGATGGAAAGTCTGACTGTCTCCAGACAGGCAAGATTTTGAGCCCAGTGATTTTCTCCTGCTCATGAGATTAGTTGGTTTTATAATCTGCTGCTTCCAAGCAAACTTTGACACTGCTTATAGAAAGAAACTGGCGAGATGCTGAAAGGAAGGAGAGAGAAAAACTTGTATCATGAATTAATGCAAGTGGAAGATAATAAAAACACCCCAAACTTAACATATATCTTAAAGAAAATCTTACCAGACTTATTTATGTTCTTGAAATGTGTACAAACACTTTTATTTTCTTAAACTAGAATAAAAATTCCAATTGTACAACTACTAAAATTTACTAAAAGCTAAATTACTTTGTATTGTGCATCACTAATTTAATATGCACTCAGTTAAAAGTCTGTGTTGGTAATAGAATGCATAGAACAAGTAGAGTGAAAGATCAAACCTGTCCTATTTCTCAGTGATTCATATTACAATTTTGTTGGACAACTAAACCTGGAAGATTTTTATTGCTAAAAAATACTAAAGTTTCAGACCCCAAAGTGAACTTAAGTATGTTTGAATAAAACTTTTAATTTCTCAAGTTAGATAATCATAGCCCATATGGATGATGGACATGTTCAATGGCATAAAATGAAACATTAATATCAACTGTTCTATTCTTACCTTCCACTCTGTTTGATTATATCACATGTTTTCCATGTTTGTGTGAAACTGAAGGATTGTCCAATTAGATGTCAAGCAGGTAATACTGGCAACAGGTATTTTGAAATATTGTGGAAATTTTTATATTTAATTTCATTTGAATATGTGATACAAGATTCACATTAAGTTTTTCCAAAGCACACAGAAATCAGTTCTTTTTTTTAAAATGGATATTCCTATTATCACCCTAATGATCTTGCTTACATAAAATGTTTGGGTGAGGAAGATAAAAAAGCCACCCATTTCAAATAGTACAGTAGGGAATTGTGGTGATAAATAGCTTTTCAAAGACACGATAACAGATGCCATTAAAAGGTACAAGCTGTTAAATCTAGAGTCTCATATGTGCTTTGTTCTTGATTTCTAAATTTATCCCAGGTTGTTTTCAGAACTTAAAACACAGTCATGGGAGGCTGGTGATTAGAGAAACTATTTGAAGTTTCACAATCAGAGCAGCTGGTCAGAGATGACAGAAGATGATGCTGAATTGTATGAAGCAAATGCAAAAGAGTGATTGGGAAATGTTTTGGCAAGTAACAAAAGAAAACATCAGAGATTTTTAGTCAGTGTCAAATAGCATTTAAGTTATATATGTTTTTCAGACCCAATGTATCAATTAGTACTCTTTTTTTCTAAGTGATAAGTTCATATGCTTATTTGAGAATTATAAAAAGCAATTGTATTAGTCTGTTCTCATACCACTATAAAGAATTACCTGAGACTGGGTAATTCATGAAGAAAAGAGGTTTAATTGACTCACAGTTCCACAGGCTGCACAGGAATTATGGCTGGGAGGCCTCAGGAAATGTACAATCATGGTGGAAGGTGAAGGGGAAGCAATCGTGTCTTAACACAGTAGAGCAGGAGAGAGAAAGGGAAGGGGGAAGTGCTATACACTTTAAAACAACCAGATCTCGTGAGAACCCACTCACTATCATCAGAAGAGCAGGGGGAAAATTTGCCCCCATGATCCAATCACCTCCCACTAGGTCCCTCCCCCAACATTGGGAATTACAATTCAACAAGAGATTTGGGTGGGGACACAAAGCCACACCCTGTCAGTAATAAAATTTTGATTTAGAAAACAAGCATACAAGTAATACACAGAATGATTATTGAAATGATAGGTCACAAATTCTAAGGGCATAAGATCATCATCTCTCACCTACGCTACTATAGTCAGACTCTACCTGGTCTCTCTGAAAAAATCTCCTTCCCTTAGCATTTCTTCTTTAAAAAAATGTTTTACTCCTTTTATTTTGTATCATGGTAAGGACACAACATGAGATCTACCCACTTAACACAATTTTAAATGTACAATCTATTACTGTAATTATAGGTACAATGTTTTCCAGAAAATCTCCAGAACTTAATAATCTTGAATAACTGACACTTTATACCCACCGAATAGCAACTCCACAGTTCTTCTTTCCCCAATCCCTGATAACCACCATTCTACTCTCTTCTGAGTGTTTGGCTATTTTATACACTTCACATAAGTAATATCATGCACGGTTTGTCTTGTGAATGGCTATTTCATGTAATATAATGCTCTCCAGGTTCATCCATGTTACACATGGCAAGATTTCCTTTTTTAAAGACTGATTAATATTCTATTGTATGAATGTGCCATATTGTTTGTACCTATTCATCTGTTGATGGACAATTAGACCTTGACTATTGTGAACAGTGCTATAATGAACGCCAGAATGCCGGTACCTCATTGAGATACTGGTTTTAATCCTTTTAGATATGTGCCACTGGATCATGTGGTGTTGCTAGGAAGCTCCTTAGTGTCTCCATAAGTGTTGCACAGCAGTGGCATCATTTTATATTCCCATCCACAGTTTGTAAGCATTCCAATTTCACCACATCGTCACCAGCAGTTGTCATCTTGTATACTCATACAGCCATGTGCGCGCACACACACACACACACACACACACATATATAATATACATAGATTTTATAACATACATAGCTTATTAAATATATAGCTTGTATTTTATACATTTATATAAAAAATATATATATAATAGTCACCTTAACAGGTGTAAGGTGATATCTCATTCTGGTTTTGGTTTGCATTTTCCTAGTGATTAGGGATGTTGAGTATATTTTTACATGCTCGTTGGCGATTTGTATATTACCTTTGTAAAAAATGTCTATTCAAGTCCTCTGCCATTTTCAAATTAGGTTATTTGTTTTATTGACTGTTTCTATTTTCTTCTTTATTTATTATTTTTGTTATTTGAGTTGTAGGAGTTTCTTCTTTATTTTGGAGATTGATTTCTTATCAAATATATGGTTTGCAAACATTTTCTCCAATTTTGTAGGTTGTCTTTTCATTCCATAATTGTTTATTTTCTATGCAGAGGTTTAGTTTGATTAGGACGGAAATAAACAAAATGAAGAATAAAAAATAGAAAGAATCAAAGAAACAAAATATAAAATTGAAATATAAAAAAAGGATAAGTAATGAGTTAGATTAAGTAAAAAGGAGAAAACTGAAATAAATAAAATAAGAAGTGAAAGAGAAAACATTGCCACTCATCCACAGAAATGAAAAGGTATCCTACAAGACTACTATGAACAATTATATAGCAAAAAATTAGATAACCTAGAAGAAATAAATTCTTAAAAACACACAACCTACCAAGATGAAATTAAAAAGAAATAGAAAATCCAACTGTACCTATAACTAGCAAGAATACTAAATGAGCAATTGAAAACCTCCCAGCAAAGTAAAGTCCAGGGCCAGTTGGCGTCACTAGCTATGAACATTTAAAGAAGTGATGCCAATCCTTGTTAATTTCTTCCCCCAAAAATGAAGTGAATAGGACACTTTCACATTCATTTTATGAGATTAGCATGCTGCAGTTTATTCTTTACAGAGAATTTATATTGACCATTTTTTAACTCAGGTCATCACATCCCCCTACCCCAAATCCCCCAAGGCTTTTAATGACATTTAGAATAATGTTCCAACGCTTCACCTTAGCTTGGACGAGTCTATATGATTTGATTCCTGATTACTTCTCTGAAATCAGCCCCTGCTTCTGTGCCAAGCTTAGAATACAATGGACTTCTTGCTCTTTATCAAATATGACAATTATTAATTCATTTCAATAACTTTGATCTTAATGTTTCCTTCACCTGTGTGTTCTTCATTCAGACATTTCTATGGTTTGTTCTCAAAATTTGTTCAAATTTTTGTTTAAATGTCACCTACTAGCTCCTCTATCTTAAAGGGTAGTTATGGGGGCACAAATGTCACCTTCTAGCTCCTCTGTCTTAAACGGTAGTTATAGTGGCTCTCTCTCCTTATCCTACTCAATTTTTGTTTATAGCATATATCATTAGTTGCCATTTTGTTTGCATTTATTTGTTTTATTTACTCATTATCTCTTTTGTGCAATTGAACGTAAACTCCATTCGATCAGAATCTTGTCTATTTTGTTCATTTTGTACATCCAATGCCTAAAGCACACAATAACACTCAATAAATATCCCATTAACTAATACTGAATAAATATATCTTTGTATAGTACAATATTATTGTCATATTATTTTAAATGGTTTAAAGTGCAGTAATTAGGGCTTAGTTTATCCAAATACACCAGGCTTTTTAAGGAGGGGGAAATTTTCATTTTATTTCCCATAGTATCATGACAATATACTTATGATTCAGTCCATATCTCTTGCATTGAATGTGGCTTTGATCTATTAATAGTAACATCTGCTTTCAATGTCTTCTCTTAGACTATTACTTAACTAATCTTGGTATTCTATTTTCAATGACAATACATAAATTTCCCAGACTTTGTTGTGGAAAGTAATACACTTCCAGTTGGTTGTCAAGCCTCATTTCAAAACCCAAATGCACACCACACCAGTCCTACTTTACCTGACTTGGATGAAATCGCCAACCCTTGTCCAAAATGTACTCCACACTAGTCCTGTGCCCTGATTTAGATAAATCTCCAACTCTGCCCAATTGAGCTAAACAATTCTCAGTTGGATCACATCTCTTATTACATGCAGAAACAGGGTTTCATTCTTATTGGCATATGACCATACAAGATACACTTCAAGAAGCAGGACATTAAATTGTTATTAGCATAATGCTTTAATTTATTTAAAGTGACAAAATTTATTAACATTCAGCAATTACAATCTTTATTACTCTTATGTCAATTGTACACACCTGTCTCAAGTTCATTGCATATTCTAAGCAATGTCATACAAAAATCTAAACTGAGGAAGTCTATATGATACTTCCTTAAAAAGGAAACGTGCTGCAACCACTCAGGCAGATACAGTGGTTCCCAGAGCTACAGAGAAAGAGGTTAACATGAGACATGTGAAATAGATAATTGACTTTCCCTAGGCATATGTGCAGTGAGATCTTGGTTGGAGGTCATATTTCTGTTTTCATTGTTTCCTTTTTTTTTTTTTTTTGAGACAGAGTCTCACTCTGTTGCCCAGGCTGGAGTGCAGTGGTGCAATCTCGGCTCACTGCAAGCTCCACCTCCCAGGTTCACGCCATTCTCCTGCCTCAGCCTCCCGTGTAGCTGGGACTACAGGCGCCCGCCACCGCACCCGGCTAATTTTTTTGTATTTTTAGTGGAGACGGGGTTTCACCGTGTTAGCTAGGATGGTCTCGATCTCCTAACCTCGTGATCCGCCTGTCTCGGCCTCCCAAAGTGCTAGGATTACAGGCGTGAGCCTCCCAAAGTGCTGGGATTACAGGCGTGAGCCACCGTGCCTGGCCCTTCATTGTTTCTTGAAAGTTTCTTCTTGGGTAAATAGAAAGGCATGCTTAAATTGCGTGACATGCTTGTGAATGTATTTTGTTAAGGGATTAGGATATTTCTCAGGATTGTATGCCAGAAACCGAGTACAATGCAAGGCTTTGATATTTTACCTCTTGTTCAGTGTCATTAATGTCTTTATCAACCTCTCTTCCTGCTGAGACATTGTTACACTATCTCAGAGGTGAAAAGTCAGTCATTAGATAAAAATACTGGTGGTTATTAGTCTTAACATTGATGCCAAACCCATTCCCATGTTGTCTATCTCTCTTTTAGGTACATTTTGATTATCCCTCCAAATACACTTTCACTCTTCTACACCTTCTCTATGTTCTGGTGGGCTGACTTTTATGGCTTTCAAAATGAGACACATTTGTGTTCCCGTTATAACTAAATGATAAAGAGCGGTGGTAGAAAAATTACTGTCTTTGTGGGGTCTTCTCTGGCTCAGTATGGCCAATGGTTGCTCTTTCTCTCTCTCTGGATTATGCAAATCTCTCTGCTCACCACTTGGGCCTCTATGTTTTATCCCTGAACCACTGCTAACACGAGGATACTCTATTACCCATAGCTTTCTTATTTGGTTTCTTGCTCCATCTTTGTAAAACAATATATTAGTTAAATTCTGCTCCAGTTACTCAATTTGAGGGTCATGTTGGAGACCTGACTGATATATTGTTCAAGGTTAGGAAAGTTCCGGAGAGAAGTAAAAGACAAATCCAATACCTGCTGTAAAACTTCAACGCTTCATTTGCAATCATAACTTTTGCTAGGATTCCACACTTGACTCTCAAGCAAGAACATTTTCATACACATATCAAACATAAGCTAGTTGTACAAAGAGACTAGAAAACTGTTTTTGTGAATTAGATTCTTGAACAAATTTAACCACTTTATTTTTAACCATATATTGCACTATGAATTTCATGCAACTTTGGGGAGGTAATTTTAAAAGAAGTAACTTTAAAATATGCTCTTACTTATCCCTTGAATTTAAGATAAATTGTTATGTGAATTATGTGAATTGTCTGAATAGAATGTTTATTCAACACACTTGAGATATGGATTAGTCTGGAAATGACAAAGTTTTATGTTTTTAAAATATTTTTATTCACTGATTCAAATATTCTATATTTTGTTCCTCTATGACAATCACATGCATTTAAATTTGAAAAATAACTGTCTTTTTTATTTAGGAAATTTATTTTGTTATTGTTTCAAATTTTGGTTGGTAGTTTCAGTGTTATACTTTCGTTAATTTCTAGATTTATTTTATGTTTTTCAGAGAGTCAATTGGGTGTCTTATGAGAGTTATATGAGGCTAACATTGCTTCTTTAAAATAGGATTAATTATGGCTGATTTTCCACAGAGACAAAACATGAATGCTTATACTGTATGAAAATGTGAAATATTTGAAGGGAGTTTGCTACACAATACTTCTCTACCACTCCTTAGTTTTAAACTATTGAAAACTAAGAGAAAACACTCAGAAGATAGAGAAAAATGTACTAACTTTTTAGTAATGACATCTATATTAGTATACATAAATTACTATAAAATCAATAATTTACTCATCTTTTCCTGCAGTGTAGACAATAGAATAACATAGGACTGTAAGTTTGAGTTTGGAGAGCCAATAAACTCATCCATGTTTCCGTCTTCCAAAAGCCCAAGTGAAGAGTGAAGGTACCTAAATAGACATTGGGAAAACAACAGCAACAACAAAAACCATAGTATATTTTGTTCAGCTTCTCAAAGCATTGAAAGTTTTTTGGAACTCAAATCTAGAATTTTAAAAAATCAGATAACATCTTCAAGTCAGTAGATTATCTTTTTTTCTATTGTATATCTATTTAGCTATCATAAACTTATCTATTGTTTTTATCCACTTTTGAAAATAATATATGAACTAATAAAACTTTATTATTAAAAACTTATGAAAACATTTAAATTAATATTTTCCCATGTCAAATATAAAAATTCACTCTTTCATCTAAAGAAGTACACTGTTAATATGATATTGAAATTTCCTGACTTTTTGTGTGTATCTATGTATTCTTATTTATTTGCATGTATTCACATTCATGTGCATATATTCACTTTCACACCCATGCATAGAAATATGCAGTTTTGCAGGATCAATTGTATATATTGCTTTGCAAATTGCTTTTTTTTTTTTTTTTTTGAGATGGAGTCTTGCTCTGTTGCCCAGCCTGGAGTACAGTGGTGCAATCTCACTGAAGCTCTGCTTCCTGGGTTCATGCCATTCTCCTGCCTCAGCCTCCCAAGTAGCAGGGACTACAGGCACCTACCACCACTCCTGGCTAATTTTTTGTATTTTTAGTAAAGACAGGGTTTCACCATATTAGCCAGGATGGTCTCAATCGCCTGACCTCATGATCTGCCCACCTTGGCCTCCCAAAGTGCTGGGATACAGGCGTGAGCTGCCACAACTGACCTGCAAACAGCCTTTTAAACAATATGTTGATTGAGAGATTTAATGGTTATTGGGAAGACATGACACAATTTTCTTTATGATGCTTTTCCACAATATAGATTTCTTAGGTTATTTTAAAAAAAGAAAACAAACAAACAAAATAAAAGAAAACAAAATCAAATGATTTGTATAAATCTGTCAGTAACTCCTTTCAACCTGGTCCAAAGTAGAAAAGTGATAAAAATTAGAAATTATAACCATAAATTCAATATTCTAATTTCTGGTTCCCCCGCTGAGATCAGCATTAATATCCATTGCCATAGGTATTTATCGTTCTCGGGAGTTGCTGTTAATGGTAATAATAGCTACCTTTATATAATTATTTCCTTTTTCTCTAAGTTTACTATTTTCTTAATCTCTTTCCCTAGTACTAAGTATAATTGCTTTCTTACATTTCTACTATTTTCTTTTATGGTTCTAGTTACTGCTCTTTCTCAGTATGGTCCTTTGAGATTTTAGCAAATAAAACCATGAAGGAAGAATCAAGAAGTTTGAAAATTTGTTTGCTTTTCCATTGTGTAGCATTTTAATTTTGTTCTCACCATTTTCTTTGACCTCCATAGGACAGATTTGAAGAAAAACACCTAGCCCTTTTTTTCTCCATCAGAAATGAGAGGAACACTGTCATGTATGCAGGGGGATATGAAATTCTCAATATAAGGAATGAAACACAACACATTTTTAAATAAACTTAAGATTTTATGAAAAAATATACTTGCATGATGCATTTTTAAAAAGAGTTATTAAACTCATGTAAAAAATAAATCTCATCATTTCTTGATCTCATCTTTCATTTCAAGTTTCTATGGGTAGCTTCCTTTTAAGTTTTTTTATATACTCTCAGAAATATTTTGAACATAAACAAGTGTATGTAAGTGTGTATTTACACACTTACATTGAAGCAGAAGTTATAAGACAAAAACAAGTTTTTCGGTACTTGGCTGACTCACTCCAAGGCTAGCAATAGGCAGGGCCCTGGCCAAGATGTGATAACACTATCCAGGAAGCCAGAATCTACAGGAATGAGTCCCAGAGACTCTCCCAACACCCACTCAGAGCAAGGAAAAGAAAAACAAATTCCATTACTATCTCCTCATCCCCCTACTGTTTCTCAGTTTCCCAAGTTTTGTAAGTTTCTGTTTTCCCTTTGATGAAACTGCAAGGTCACAAGCTACGCTTGGGTTACCAAGCCTGTCACAGTTTGATTAACTGCCTGCATTCTGTTTCTGTAAGCTTGCTTGCCTGCCCACAAGTTTTGTGCCATTATATTTCCACCACGTCATTCAAATCAGCCAACCCTGTTTCAGAAGTGTATATAAAAGTCAAGCCCTGTCTTTGTTCAGGGCTCAGCCTTTGGATGTTAATCTGCTGGGCCAGTGACCACCTAATTAAATCCTCCTGTTTCACCCATTGGTCTCTATGGTCCTCTGATTCTTGTAACATTTTATGGGGGCTCGTCCAAGATTGGAGACAAAAGATTTACTGTCTCCTTTGCCTTTGGTACTGGAGCCCCAGGCCTGGGAAGAACCCTGACCCCAGGTGCCATCGGGAGAACTTCAACCTGTAGGGGGGATCAGCTCTCATGCAACCTGGCTCCCTTCCCTGACAGCACAATGGAACCTAAGGGGTTACAGGATGTTTCCAAGGACAGCGCACTACAGGGCTGTGGTAAGGTTTGGGCCCAAGGCAGGACCTGTCCCATAAGGATGGAAGGGGAGCCTGATCACCTCCCGGGGTGTACCTGGTAATCCAACCCAGAACGCGAGAGTGACTCACTAATTCGGATGAAACCTATACCCCAGCCTAGAAAGGGAAACTAGGAATGGGGAAGTGTGTGAATGCATGTGAAAGAGGTGGTTCCAGAAGGAACCAAAGCAGGGAGTGAAGTGTGGTGGCCACAGGACTCTTAGCATAGACCATACACTCCAAGCGATGTTGGGACCGACTTGGACTAATGGCAAATGTCCTCCAGGGCTACTGCATATGGCTTAGTGAGGCACCCCACAATTTAGTGATTGTGGTGGCCCAGGTTTGGGACTCATACAAACCCTCCATTAAAGCTAAGTGGCATCGGAAAACTCCCGCGAAGGAGGTGGACTAATTGGTCTGAAGCAAAAGTGGGAGTGAATGTGTTGTACCATAACTGGGAGGACATGGGAGGGAAGTCATCAAAACCCACCGCATTAGAATGTATGTTAAAGAACTTTATGAAAGGTTAAAGGGGGGATTATGGGATCAAGTTGACCCCCTAGAAGTTGAGAACTCTCTGTGAAAGAGAATGGCCCTCTTTTAGTGTTGAATGGCTGATCAAAGGAACCATAGATAGGGAAACTATTGACCATGTATTTAAGGTGGTGACTGGGGTTAGAGGACAGCCAGGGCACCCAGACCAATTTCTTTATATTAACTCATGGCTAAATATAGTCCAAACTCAGCCTGTGTGGCTTCAGCCCTGCTTAGCAGCTTACTGCAAAACACTCGTGTCCTGAGCTGAGCCTAAAGTGAAAGAAAAATCAGCTTTGCTGTCAGCCACCAAAACAAAGGGAAAGCCACAGGAAAAAACAGTTTTGCAGGGACTGCCAGAAGAGATAGAAATTCTTCCTCCATATATCCCAATCTACCCCCCTTTACTGAGGCCAACAGCCCCCAAGGAGTCAGATTCAGATGGTGACATGTCCTGGGTCCCACTCCAAAAGGAAAGATTGGAACCCTAAGGGAGAAAGTCAAGATGATCAAGTGGGCTGCCTCTGATCTGGTCATGCCCAGGCTATGCAAATGCCTCTCAGGGAGATGCAGGGACCCATATATTATGATGAACAGGGTCAAGTCCAATTGGGCCAATGGACCTTCTTCTACCCGCCTTTTTTGTCCACTGATCTCCTAAACTGGAAACATTATATTCCCTCCTACATAGAGAAGCCCCAGGCCCTCATAGATCTAATGCAGTCCATCTTCCTGACACACAATCCAACCTGGCCAGATTGCAAGCAGTTCCTCCTAATGCTGTTAAATACTGAGGAGCACCAAAAGGTAACCCAGGCAGCCCTCCGCTGGCTAGAAGCCAAAGCGCCAGAAGGCACACTTAATGTCCAGACATATGCTCAAGGTCAGTTCCCAGAAACAGATCCTCCCTGGGACCTGAATGATGCGACCCAGTTTCAGCACCTGCAGAGGTACTGAAAAGCACCGCTGCCAGGGCTGAGGGAAGGTGGGAAAAAGGCAATCAATATAGGAAAGATCTCAGAAGTGCTTCAAGGAATCAATAAGAGCCCTAGCCAGTTTTATGAGAGACTCTGTGAGGTGTTTCAACTTTACACCCTGTTTGAGCCTTAGGCTGCTGAAAATCAGTGCATGGTGAGTAAGGCATTTGTAGGACAAGCCCAGGGGAACATCAGGTGGAAGCTGCAAAAGCTAGAGGGTTTTGCAGGCGTGAATGCCACCCAGCTTTTAGAAGTGGCCACCAAAGTGTATGTTAACTGTGACCAGGAGGCTAAAAGGGAGACTGAGTGGAGGCTCAGGAAAAAGGCTGATCTGCTAGTGGTGCCCTCACAGAAAGGGAAACTAGCATCACAAGGGGATGCAGATGCAGATGCAGGTGCAGAAAAGGCCAGGTTGGACAGAGACCCAAAAGTCACTCAGGGCTAGATAGGGATCAATGTGCACAATGCAAAAAGGAGAGACACTGGAAGAACTAGTGTCCAGTAAGCAGTGAAGAAAATGGCAGGGGCTGTGAAACGAAAAGGCCACCAGTCAAAGACTGCTGCATGCTGAGGGAGTCAGGCACCAACTTTATTGGGCTGGTGGAGACTGAAGAATATGAAGACTAGGCCAGACCAGGATCCATCTCCTTAGGCCCCCAGGAGCCCATGGTCACAGTGGAAATAGGGGACCAACTAATGGACTTCATGGTAGACACTGGGGTTGAAACACTCGGTAGTAACCTGGCCCATAGAGCCATTATCCAAAAACCATATGACTGTTGTTGAGGCCACTGGGGTCCCAGAGAAGAGGCCATTTTGTCAGCCAAGTAGGTGTGTCATAGGAGGACAAGAAATCCAGCATGAGTTTCTATACCTCCAAAATTGCCCGGTCCCCTGGCTGAGAAGAGACCTACTCCAAAAACTGCAAGGGCTGATTGCTTTTGGGCCACAAGGGGATATGACTAAATGTGACTTACCCGAAGGCCATGGTATTAACCTTTACTGTCCCACAGACTGAGAAATGGAGACTATACACAAATGAGTCACCAGAACTGGGAATAAATGAACTGTATGAGCTACTTTATAGGATTCCTGGAGTATGGGCTGAAGATAACCCACCTGGGCTGGCCAAAAATCAAGCGTTAGTAGTAGTAGAGTTAAAACCAGGGGCAACTCCAGTTCTGGTTCACCAATACCCTGTTTTCCAAGAAGCCATACGGGGCATTTACAAACACTTAGAATGGCTCTTCAAACATGGAATCTCAGTCAAATGCCAGTCTCCCTGGAACACTCCACTCTTGCTGGTACAGAAACCATCTGGAGAATATAGGTCAGTGCAGGACTTACATGCTGTAACCAGGCTACTGTAACCATCCAGCCGGTGGTACCAAACCCGTATACTTTAATGGTACTTATTCCAGCAAGTGCTACCCGGTTTACTTGCTTAGACCTGAAAGATGAATGTTTCTGTCTTCACCTGGCACCAGTTAGCCCATCTTTGCATTTCATTGTGGTGAATCACATTTCACCTAGACAAGATTCCCACAAAGGTTCAACAACTCTCTCACAATCTTTGAAGAAGCACTGGCTTCAGACCTCAAGGCCTACACCATGCCCAATGATAACTGTAACTTGCTGCAATATATAGATGACTTTCTTCTGGCAGCCCCAACCCAAGAGGACTGCTTCCAAGGAACCCAAGACCTACTCTACCTCCTGTGGAAAGCGGAATATAAGGTGTCCAGGAAAAAGACTTAAATCTGCTCAAGAAAAGTCCAGTATTTAGACTTCATAGTAAGTCAAAGAGAATGCTGGCTCAGCCTTGAACAAAAAAGCAGGCTGTTTGTGTGCTTCCAACTCCAACCACCTAGTGTCAAATAAGAGAATTCTTGGGGGCAGAAGGGTTCTGCTGTATCTGGATCCCAAATTTCTCACTAACGGCCAAGCCCTTATATGAAGCCACAAAGCGGAGGTAAAGGGAGTCCCTCCTCTGGGAGGCTGACCAGGAGAGGGCATTCAAGCAAATCAAGGAAGCCTTAACTCAGTCCCCAGCCTTAGGACTGCCAGATATAACTAAGCCTTTCTTTGTATATGTCCATGAACCAAAAGGAATGGCTATACGTGTCCTGACTCAAGTCGTGGGATCATGGCATCGTCCAATGGCATACTTATCCAAGCAGCTAGACACCATAGCACTAGGGTGGCCTCCTTGCCTCAGAGCACTAGCCAACACTGCCCTATTGGCACAAGAAGCTGACATACTGACTCTAGGGCAACAACTGACCATCTGGGTACCACACTCAGTTATAACATTAATCGACCAGAGAGGGCATCATTGGTTATCATATCCGAGGATGACCCGGTACCAGGGTCTCCTATGTGAAAATCCTCATATAACTCTGGAAACAGTAAATGCCCTTAACCCAGCCACCTTGCTCCCAATAGAACTGGGAGCACCACTTCATGACTGTGTGGAAACGGTAGATGAAGTGTTCTCAAGCCAGGGAGACCTTACAGACCAACCCCTCAGAGACCTAGGTGTTGAATAATTCACAGATGGGAGCAGTTTTATACTGGATGGTGTCTGCTGAACTGGGTATATGCTGGTAATATTGGACTCAGTAGTGGAGGTTCAGCCTCTGCCTTCAGAGGCTGAGCTAATAGCCCTGACGAGAGCTCTTTTGCTGGCAGAAGACAAAAAGGTCAATGTTTATACAGACTCCAAATACGTTTTTGCCATGTTGCATGTTCTTGGGGCTATATATAAAGAAAACAGATTCTTAACTGCTAGGGGCAAAGAAATAAAATACAAAGAAGAAATTCTACAGCTCTTAGACGCAGTATGGGCCCCAGAGAAAGTGGCCGTTATGCACTGCAAGAGGCAACAAAAGGCAGGAACACTAGAGGCCATGGGAAACAGAAAGGCAGACAGGGAGGCAAAATGCACAGCAATGACTACACTGCATTTTAAGAATGAAACCCTAGATATGCCTCGCCTCCCAGAACTCCTCCCTCCTGGAGGTCCCAAGTAATTCTCCAAATGAGAAGGCCTGGTTTGCCTGAGAATCTGGAAAGTACACTGAAGGAGAATGGTGGGAGTTCTCCAATGGGAGCCTACCCATCCCTGAAATGGGAGTTTCAAGTTTGTAAGACAATTCCATTAAGGAACTCATATGGGGAAAATGGCACTAGAAATGCTATTAGGATGCCATTTCTATGTGCCATGGCTCACTGCCATCACCCGAGCCATTTGTAAACAATGTTTAACTTGTGCCCAGAACAACCCAAGTCAAGGGCCCACTTGGCCCCTGGGAATTCAGGAAATGGGGACCACACCCTGTTAAAACCTACTTGCAGATTTCATGAGATGCCCAAGTCAGGGGCTACCGGTACATGCTGGTGCTCATCTGCATCTTCTCGCGATGGGTCGAAGTTTTCCCCACTAGAACAGAGAAAGCACGAGAATTGACTGAAGTATTATTAAGATACATTGTCACCATATTTGGACTTCCCCTAACTCTAGGGTCAGACAATGGTCTGGCATTTGTAGCTGAGATAGTTCGAGAACTAAAACTGCTGTTAAAAATAAAATGAAAATTACACACAGCCTACTGGCCGCAGAGCTCAGGAAAGGTGGAGCGCATGAACTGGACACTCAAACAGCTACTGAAAAAATATTGCCAAGAAACTCATCTAAGATGGGATCAGGTCCTGCCCATGGTCCTCCTGAGTCTGATGCACCTCCACAAAACAAACTGGGTATTCATCCGATGAGATCTTGTTCGGCCGGCCACCCGCATCATAGGTCAAATTAAGGGTGATCTCTGTGAACTAGGGAAATTGGCCTTAAGGAGGCAAATGCAGGCTTTAGGGATAGTCATGCAAGAAATTCATGGCTGAGTACAGGAAAGAATGCCCATAAGCCTTACAGACCCATTTAAACCTGGAGACTCTGTTTGGGTTAAGAAATTGAATCCAACCACTACTTTGGGACCCACAGGGGATGGGCCTCATACTATAATCTTGTCCACTCCCACTGCTGTTAAAATTGCAGGAATTGTGCCTTGTATGTACCACAGTTGGCTGAAACTGGAAGCTCAAGACAAGTGGACCAGCCATCAGGACCCAAACCATCCCACCAGGTTGATCCTGCGACGAGACCGAGTTGCCAGTGGAGACAACAACAGTCCTGCTCTAGTCACCCCGGAAGCTGACTAGTCTATGCACGGCTGAAGCTTGAGTCATCATTAGGGAAGTAAATGTGGCTAGAAATCTTGAGCCTAGTAATTTTCCTTATAATACTAGTTGTTTTACTATTGTCCTGTCACTTTTCTCAACCCCCTCCTCTGGGTAAACATCTCTTTTGTACCTGCTGAGTATGAGTACGCTACTCTTTACCTTAATATTGCTGGTCCCCTTAGCTACGTTAAAAGGAGAACTCTAAGAGGGACGCACTCATACTACATGGTCAGGAAGCACTATAAATCAGAACTCTATTATACCATACTTATTATGAGTATACCGGAACCCATCTAGGAACTTGTACTCACAACCAGACCACCTACTCAACCTGTGACCCAGGAAATAACCAGCCTTATGTGTGTTATGACCCTAGATTCTTACCTGGGACCTGGTTCAAAATCCATGACGGGTCAGAAGAGGGAGCCCTTTTAAATGAAAACAGGGTCCCCCCCTTCCACAAAGGAACCATATCCTTGTACTTTAATGTTTGCCAGGCAACGTTCAGAGACCAACCTTTCCTGTAGGAACTTGTTGTAAAAGTGTAAGAACTCCCCCTGCTTGCTCCACCTGGGACTGCACAACATGGGCTACTAAACAGGCAGTGCATGTTTACCCAAATACCAGCAGAGCCAGATTGTACAGCAAACTTTGCAGTCTTGTAAATTTCACCATCTTAAAGCCAAATATACAGATATGGACTACAGGAATAGAAGAGCCAATAGGATACTCCTATTTAACCAAGAATCAAGGGGGAAAAGCCGTCCTAAAAAATGTTTTCTTTTTTATATACCATGAAGAAAATTCAGACCTGTTCAAACCAACAATTCTGAGTTTTCAAGTCATTCTATGAGCATATCAACCAGAAGTTTTCTGAGCCCCCTCCTTTGGCCAGAAATCTGTTTGCCCAACCAGCTGAAAACATAGCTAGCAGTTTACATGTCTCCTCATGCTATGTTTGCAAAGGAACCAACATGGGGGATCAATGGCCATGGGAATTAAGAGAGCTAATGTGCCAAAATAGCTTCACTCTGTCTCCTCTCCCAAACCAATGCTCACAAGCTTGAGCGTCTGGCTCTTAAAAACCTCTATTATCAGAAGATTCTGCATTGCTCGCTGGGGAAAACCCTTTGCACTCCCGGTAGGAGAGTTAACTTGCCTAGGACAGCAATATTACAATGAAACGCTAGGAAAAACTTCATGGCAGGGCAAAAATAATTCCACATCGCCTCATCCTAGCCACTTCTCCCGTTTCCCTTCTTTAAACCACTCTTGGTACCAACTCGAAGCTCCAAATACTTGGCAGGTACCCTCTGGCCCCTACTGGATCTATGGGCCACACGCATATCGGCAACTGCCAGCAATGCATGCGCCTGCAGTCCCAGCTACTCTGGAGTCTGAGGCAGGAGCATGGCATGAACCCAGGAGGTGGAGCTTGAGTGAGCTGGGACTGCACCGCTGCACTCCAGCCTGGGCGACAGAGTGACATTCCATCTCAAAAAAAAAAAAGGAAAGCAAATAGTCAAAAACTAAACCAGTATACATAATGCAAGGAAAAGCCCTACTTTAATTCTCTAATCTTATACAAATTGGTAGCAACAATAAAAAATCTGATATGAGTATGTCTATGCATTTATATGTGTACATACATAGACAAAAACAATTTTTTGTAACATATGGGATGAAATATATTAATACTTATGCATAATTTCACAAATCGCTTTTTGTTTTTGCTTTTTTAAAATCTCTCTTTCTAGAACATTATTTTAGAACTCTTAGCTTTTGGAAAGATTTAATGATTTTGTAATTTTTTCAAATGAATACCTCATACATAGTTTAACCATTCCCTAATCAGTGGATATTTATGTTATGAGTAAAATGTAGCCATTATAAACAATGTTTCAGTGAACATTCACATATTCACATAAATAGGTTAAATATTTCTGTAAAAATCAACTTAGATAAAACATCACTCTAATATCAATGTTAACTGAATATTAAGAATAATATATATATATATATATATATATATATATTTTTTTTTTTTTTTTTTTTTTTTGAGACGGAGTCTCGCTCTGTCACCCAGGCTGGAGTGCAGTGGCCGGATCTCAGCTCGCTGCAAGCTCCGCCTCCCGGGTTCACGCCTTTCTCCTGCCTCAGCCTCCCGAGTAGCTGGGACTACAGGCGCCTGCCACCTCGCCCGGCTAAGTTTTTGTATTTTTAGTAGAGACGGGATTTCACTGTGTTAGCCAGGATGGTCTCGATCTCCTGACCTCGTGATCCGCCCGTCTCGGCCTCCCAAAGTGATGGGATTACAGGCTTGAGCCACCGCGCCCGGCCAAGAATAATTTTAAAAAATAGTCTAATAGGTGTATAGTTTAAATTTTTTTTGGTTTGAATTGATCGTCACAAAAATTTGCTGGTTTTCTTGAACATCTTTTTCTGTTTGTTGGCAAACTGTAGTTTGTTTTATAGTTTTTTAAATCAAGTGTTTGTACCTTTCCTTTGTCTATTATTCTAATGATTTACTATATTTATTTTAAGAGGTTATTATATATTAAACTGTTGCCCTCTATATATGTTGTACATTTTTTCCCTAAAATATTGCTTGTCTATTAACTGTATTTATGACCTTTTTAATATAAAATATCTTTATTATTATGTAGGCTAATCTGTTGACTTTTTTTGTGGATAGCTTCTGAAATATTATTTCACTGGCTTTTCTAGCTAAAATCAAGATATGTGTCAGGAGCTCTGGATGAAATCATTCAACTCAGAGAGTGTTTTTATAAAGCGACTGCAAATTAGTGAGTGGAATTATAATTTTTGTAACACTGATATTATATCAAAGGTATGTCACACAACTAGGAAAAATACGTAGACTGGAAGGTGTGTTGTTGTCACTGATCAGATATTGCCATTTGATGATATGTCTATGCAAATCTCACAACAACTTGGCACTGCTTAACCATATTAAAATAATAATGTTTTCTTTCATTTAAATGAATTAATGTTTGATGTGTTAATTGCCAGAACTACAACAAAACCACATTAAAAGAATATCTCAGTGTATTCTTTTTAGAGGTAGCAACTTATAAAATATTGAATGGTAATAACCAGACAGAATTTATTCAGATTTCTGTCTAATCTTTCATATGTAGTACAAATTCTAAATCTATACATTATATAGAAAACAAAAATAAGTTCAGTGATGATAAATAAACATAAGGTGCTATCAATATACGTGTACCTGTTCTTTAATTTAATATGTTGTTAATGTTTACTTGGCGATAACAGGGAAGATATGAACTATTCTTTAATGATTTGAAAATAGAGAAAACTGAGCTCAAATCCAGGTTATCTTATTCAAGATCTATATTTTTATTTGTTTTCTTTTGTTTTTCCATTGTGCAACAAAGTAAGGCAAGTTAGCCAAGTTAAAGGTCTTTTCCTAAATTACTAAAATATTTGATCATTGATTCAATCAAAGCAAAAATCACATCAAAGTTGAATAGTCAAGGAATTTTTCCTTCAAGGCTATTTCAATAGGGGAGGGAGATGAGAACTAAGTCTGATCTCAACTCTGCTGAAGTAGAAGGCTGTAGGGTTTTCAAAGGCTGGAAGGAGCTGGAAGAAATTTATTAGAGTATATTACAAAACACTGGCTATCTATGTGTACTAATTGGCTTCATCCAAAGCAAAGTAAACTTCTCATAACTTTATGACAGAAGGTAGTTTTACAACTTTGAGCAAGACATCTCCAGAATTTATGCTCTTCTCCCATAAAAATTGGGAAATGCATACTATCTTCTTTCATGAGTACATTTCAAAGAGTGGTTCTCAGGTCTGTGAGAAAGATATTTCTGGGTTGTAAAACTGGCAAGAGGCTTTTAAAGAAAGATTTACATCTCAAAGAGGAAGAGAAAAAACTTACACTTGCAAGTTTCCTGAAGTAAATGCTATAAATAAAGGAAGGTCAGGAGCCAATAATCAAGAAAAAGACAAGTTTACTCAAGCAGAGGAGGAAATTTAAGGCCATCTTGATCAATTCCAATTGAACATCTCGTAGTCAAAGTAGATCTCCCAAATGGAGCTCCTGTAATCTCACATGAGGTTTTCCAACCCCTTGTGAGAGTTACAGTATCAGCTACATTCAGAGATATTAAATGCACTTTGAATTTCAGTAATTGAAAGAGTATAGAGTTTTTTTTTTTTTTTGATTGAGCGTATGTTTTTGCTAGAATGTATCTTTCACAGAGTATGGAACTGAAAAGTTTTATTAAAAAGGTAATGTATCCTAAATGAAGGTTCTTCAATTTTAAAACGGTGAAAGCTCTGCCATTTGTATATACTTAAAAAAAAGGTGGCTGTGGTATTGTATTTTTAATAATCTTATTCACTCAAGCCTATCTTTTTCCCTTACAATTGCTTTTCAGCCAAGTAAAATTCTTTGATTTTATTTTAAGCTTTTTTACTGCCACAGATGCTAAAATCTAACGTCCTGTACTTTTTCACTAGATTGAAATTTATATTGGTGGTGTTGGAATGGTAATTTTTCATTGATTATGGATAATTTAATAAATAATAAATTATTGAAATATATCCTCAATAGTAAATTGGGTATTCACTAGCAAATGTCTAAGAGATGCCATATCAAAAATAATGTGTTGGAAATAACACCTCTCCAGGGCATTGCTTAACAATATACTGAAAAGTTCACAGCATTCATTGCAGCAATTACCATAATGATTGTGCCTTTAAATGTGTCTTTACTTGTAAATTTTTGGGCAATTAGCTTTAACAATGCCAACATATTTTCAACTATCAAGCACCACCACATTTTTCTAAGCTATTACAAAATTCAAGTACCTTACAGTGAAAAATACATTAATACATTAAATTAGAAAGAAAGAACAATAAGTGGATATATTCATATCCTGCAATACAAAAGATAGAAATTGTCAAGGGGGTGAAACAACTATTTTAATTTTACTTAATGTTTGTTTATAGCTGTTTTAACCTCATGATGTTATATGATGTCTATGGGAAAGTTTTAATGAGAGGTGCTTCCAATATTAATGACAGGCAAAGAGCAAAATTGCTGTCTTATTTTATTGAGATGTCACTGTGTCACATTCTCTGTAACTGGAATATATTTTTCAAAGTTCTAGTCCTTACATAACAAAGTAAATGTCACCTTACTTCTGGCTTAGAGTTTACCTGCATGTAACTTGAATATATTTTTCGAAGTTCCAGTCCTTACATAACAATGTAAAACTTGCTGCCTTACTTCTGAATTAGAGTTTACCGGCCTGAGTGAAATATGGGTCAGGGTGAGCTGAGGCTGTGGTAGTTAAAAGAGCATGGTCTGATTATCAATTGAATGCATAATTTTGACTTTCTTTGTGTGTTACTGTATAACTCACTGAGCTAACTCAAACAATAAGAAAATATATTTTCTCACTTCATAACTGGAGTATTGCAATTTAACTTAATTGCAAATAAATCAGCAATGAGATAAACATACAATAAACAGTGAGAATATCTGTCAGACCTCTGAGTCCAAGCCAAGCCATGGCATCCCCTGTGACTTGCAGGTATACACCCAGATGGCCTGAAGAATCACAAAAGAAGTAGAAATGCCCTGCCCCTGCCTTAACTGATGACATTCCACCACAAAAGAAGTGAAAATGGCTGGTCCTTGCCTTAAGTGATGACATTACCTTGTGAAATTCCCTTTCCTGCCTCATCCTGGCTCAAAAAGCTCCCCCACTGAGCACCTTGTGGCTCCCACTCCTGTCCGCCAGAGAACAACCCCCTTTGACTGTAATTTTCCTTTACCTACCCAAATCCTATAAAACGGCCCCACCCTTATCTCCCTTCGCTGACTCTTTTCGGACTCAGCCCGCCTGCACCCAGGTGATTAAAAAGCTTTATTGCTCACTCAAAGCCTGTTTGGTGATCTCTTCACACGGACGCGCATGACAATATCCTGCATGTTAAGCGACGTAAAAATAGGTATATGTAGAATATAAACAGAATATTGTTTTCTTATTTCAATGGGGGAACTGGCTCTTCATTCATTCTTTTTTTTTTTTTTTTTTTTTGAGACGGAGTCTCGCTCTGTCGCCCAGGCTGGAGTGCAGTGGCCAGATCTCAGCTCACTGCAAGCTCCGCCTCCCGGGTTCACGCCATTCTCCTGCCTCAGCCTCCCAAGTAGCTGGGACTACAGACGCCCGCCACCTCACCCGGCTAGTTTTTTGTATTTTTTTAGTAGAGACGGGGTTTCACCGTGTTAGCCAGGATGGTCTCGATCTCCTGACCTCGTGATCCGCCCGTCTCGGCCTCCCAAAGTGCTGGGATTACAGGCTTGAGCCACTGCGCCCGGCCTCATTCATTCTTTAAAACAAATATTTTCTATTTAATTCTAAGACTCGTCTTTATCTCCTTTTGTTAGTATCTTGAAGATATTAACACCCTATTTCACATAGGAAGAAGGACATAGCTGTCAATTGATATGTATATACTTACTGTCAGGCTTCCGAACCCAAGCCAAGCCATCACATCCCCTGTGACTTGCATGTATATGCCCAGATGGCCTGAAGTAAGTGAAGAATCACAAAAGAAGTGCAAATGCCTTGTCCCGCCTTAACTGATGACATTCCACCACAAAAGAAGTGAAAATGGCCGGTCCTTGCCTTAAGCGATGACATTACCTTGTGAAATTCCTTTTCCTGGCTCATCCTGGCTCAAAAACTCCCCCACTGAGCACCTTGTGACTCCCACTCCTGCCTGCCAGAGAACAACCTCCCTTTGCCGTAATTTTCCTTCACCTACCCAAATTCTATAAAATGGCCCCACCCTTATCTCCCTTCGCTGACTCTCTTTTCGGACTCAGCCCGCCTGAACCCAGTTGATTAAAAAGCTTTATTGCTCACACAATGCCAGTTTGGTGGTCTCTTCGCACGGACGTGCGTGACACTTACAATGCAAGCAAGAACACAAAACTCTTATACCTTGTTGGCAATACTCTGGAGAAGTAAACATATTTTTTAATAAAGGTTCAAAAAGAGAAATAAAATCAAATAAAAGAAAAAATCACAATTCACAATGGCATCTGATATAGAGTAGAGGGTAAGGAGGAAGTGAAGAGGGAGAAAGACGAAGCACACAAAATTAGGTGATTCAATTTTATATACATACACTTTGTTTAAGTTATATGTGAGGAGTTTTGAAGGGTCCACTTAAGTTTTGTTGCTACTTTAGAATTAAGTTTAGTATACATAATGCAAATATGTGTTACGTTCCTGTAATTAACAGTGTGTTGCAAAGTGATAGAAAACTTTGTCCATTAGCACAAAGCTGAATAATATAAAATAGCATCTGGCCAGTAGTTGTTAATGCAGTATCCCACAACTATATATAAATTAATGTTTTAAGCATAAAAAGGAATGGAAATTCAAAATGCCCTCAAAATTGAGGACTTACAGTAAATCAAATATAAAACTTTGAATGAATTTCCAGTAGTTATAAATTTGATAGACAGTGCTTTTATAATTTTGAATTGCCAGTTATAAATACAATGAAAGAATAAACGGACAAATCAATGGAATGTACAGTGGACCCAACTTGATGATATATTGAAGTTCTTCATGCCCCTTTAAGTCATCCCCACCCCTTCTCTGGTGTTATTCTCCCTATGGAAATATTCTCTCCTTATTCAATATTACTATTTGTGAAGCACGTCAGTGTGAAGAGACCACCAAACAGGCTTTGTGTGAACAATAAAGCTTTTTAATCACCTGGGTGCAGGCGGGCTTAGTCCGAAAAAAGAGACAGCTAAGGGAGATAGGGATGGGGCCGTTTTATACGATTTGGGTAGGTAAAGGAAAATTACAGTTCTCTGGTGGGCAGGAGTGGGGGTCACAAGGTGCTCAGTGGGGGAGCTTCTTGAGCCAGGATGAGCCAGGAAAAGGAATTTCACAGGTAATGTCATCAGTTAAGGCAAGGACCGGCCATTTTCACTTCTTTTGTGGTGGAATGTCATCAGTTAAGGCAGGAACAGGCCATTTAAATTACACTTATTTTGTGATTCTTCAGTTACTTCAGGCCATCTGGGTGTATACATGCAGGTCACAGGGGATGCGATGGCTTAGCTTGGGCTCAGAGGCCTGACACTACTGATTAGATTTTCCCATTGTAAAATTCAAGATGAATCAATTCTTTTCTGTTTTTGTGATAAGCATGTTTTTGAGATTTTTTTCACATTGATTCATAATTGGTATATTTGTCTGTTTTTATGCTGCTGATAAAGACATTCCTGAGATTGGGAAGAAAAAGAGGTTTAATTGGACTTAAAGTTCCACATCATTGGGGAGGCCTCAGAATCATGGTGGGAAGCAAAAGACACTTCTCACATAGTGGGAGCAAGAAAGAAAAAGGAAGAAGCAAAAGTGGAAACCCCTGATATACCCATCAGATCTTGTGAGACTCATTCACTATCATGAGAACACTACAGGAAAGACCAGCCCCCATGATTCAATTACCTCCTCCTGGGTCCCTCCCACAACACGGAATTCTTGGAGATACAACTCAAGCTGAGAATGGGGTGGGGAAATAGCCAAACCATACCAATCCACAGCTGACCCCTCCAAATCACATTTCCTCACATATCAAAACCAATCCTGCTGTCCCAACAGTCCCCCAAACTCTTAACTCATTTCAGCAATAACTCAAAAGTTTATAGTCCAAGGTCTCATCTGAGACAAGGCAAGTCCCTTCTGCCTATGAGCCTGTAAAATCAAAAGCAAGCTAGTTACTTCCTAGATACAATAAGAGTACAAGTATTGGGTAAATACAGCCATTCCAAATGGGAAAAATTCACCAAAACAAAGGGGCTACAGGGCCCATGCAAGTCTGAAATCCAATGGGGTGGTCAAATTTTAAAGCTCCAAAATGATCTCCTTTGACTCCAGGTCTCAAATCCAGGTCACACTGAAGTGGGTTCCCAGAGTCTTGGGCAGCTCTGCCCTTGTGGCTTTGCAGGGTATAGCCTCCCTTTGGCCTTGAGTGTCTGTGGTTTTTCCGAGTGCACGGTGCACGCTGTTGGTGGATCTACCATTCTGGGGTCTGGAGGATGGTGACCCTCTTCTCACAGCTCCACTAGGCAGGGCCCCAGTAGGGGCTCTGTGTAGGGGTCCCAATCCCCCATTTCCCTTCCACACTGCACTAGCAGAAGTTGTCCATGAGGGCTTCACCCCGGCAGCAAACTTTTTCTTGTGCATCCAGATGTCTGTATACATCTTCTAAAATCTAGGCCAAGGTTACCAAACCTAAATTCTTGACTTCTGTGTACCTGAGGCTCAGCACCACATGAAAGCTGCAAAGGCTTGGTGCTTCCACCCTCTGAAGCCACACACTGAACTGTACATTGGCCCTTTTCGACTATGGCTGGAGCAGCTGGGATGCAGTGCATCAAGTCCCCAGGCTGCACACAGCACGGGGACCCTGAGCCTGGCCCATGAAACCACTTTTTCCTCCTAGGCCCTTAGGCCTGTGATGGGAAGGGCTGCCGTGAAGGTTTCTGATATGACCTGGAGGCACTTTCCCCATGGTCTTTGGGATTAGCAGTAGGGTCCTTACTGCTTATGCAGATTTCTGAAACAGGCTTGAATTTCTCCTCATAAAATGTGTTTTTCTTTTCTATTGAATAGTCAGACTACACATTTTCCAAACTTTCATGCTCTGCTTTTCTTATAAAACTGAATTCCTTTAACAGCACCAAGGTCACCTCTTGAATGCATTGCTGCTTAGAAATTTCTTCCACCAAATATCCTAAATTATCTTTCTCCAGTTCAACATTCTGCAAATCATGAGGGCAGGTGCAAAATATCACCAGTGTCTTTGCTAAAACATAACAAGAGTCACCTTTACTCCAGTTCCCAACACATTCCTCATCTTAATCTGAGACCACCTCAGCCTGTACGTTATTGTCCATATTTCTGTCAGCAACTTGGGCAAAGCCATTGGACAAGTCTTTAGGAGGTTCCAAACTTTCCCACATTTTCCTATCTTCTTCTGAGCTCTCCAAACTCTTCCAACCTTGGCCTGTTGCCCAGTTTCAAATCTACTTCCACATTTTCTGGTATCTTCTCAGCAATGCCCCACTCTACTGGTACCAATTTACTGTATTAGCCTGTTTTCATGCTGCTGATAAAGACATACCTGAGACTGGGAAGAAAAACAGGTTTAATTGGACTTACAGTTCCACATGTCTGAGGAGGCCTCAGAATCATGGCAGGAGGTAAAAGGCACTTCTTATGTAACAGCAGCAAGAGAAAACGAGGAAGAAGCAAAAGTGGAAACCCCTGATAAACCTGTCAGATCTCGTGAGACTCATTCACTATCACAAGAACGGCACAGGAAAGACTGGCCCCCTTGATTCAACTACCTTGTCCTGGTTCCCTCCCATAGCACATGGGAATTCTGGGAGACAAAATTCAAGTTCAGGTTTTGGCGCAGACACAGTCAAACCGTATCAATTGGGTAGTATTTTTCTGTTATTGCTTATTAGTATTCTATTACTTGATTTGATTTTTTTTTTTCACACATTGCTGGACATTTGAACTGCTTTTAGTTGTCAGATCCCATAAAAATGGTACTATACATTCATATGAGTTTTCAGGTGGACAAGCTTTTATAAATACCTAGACTTGAAATCACTATATCTTTTAATAAGGGTATGGTTTAGTTTATTTTAAAAATCTGCTAAACTAGTTTTTAGAATCATTTTATCATTGTGTATTTTCACAAACATTGTGTGAATTTTCTAGTTTTTTCACATCTCTGGTAATCCTTTAAATTTTTGATCTTTTAATTTCAGCAATTCTCACTAATGTAAAGTAGTATCCATTGTTCCATCATGTGTGTTAATCTGACTTTCCCTGATTATTAGTGATGGTGAGTGTCTTTTCATGTATTTACAGAATATTTGCCTATCTTCTTTTGTGAAATGACTTTTTAAATCTTTTCTCACTTTTAAGACTTGCTCGTTTATCTTATTATTGAGTTATAGATGCTCTCTATATATTTTAAACATGTCTCCTTGAAAGATGTGTTTCCATTATCTTTTTACTTCTATAGAGTCTAGTTAAAAGTTAGTGTTTTTGTATGGTTGTTCCACTTTATGTAATACATTTTTAATACTAAAAAGTATTGATTACTGATGCAGGGATTTGCGGTGCTTCATCTATTTACTAGTTGATAGATATCCGGGTTGTTTTTGATTTATGCCAATTATGATTAATGTTTTCATGCCTTGCAACACAACATCCATTCTGTAGTGGATTGACCAAGGAGTAATTTTGACTTTCAAGCCTTATTATTTAAGAAATACATTTCACAAGACTGCAGCTGCCATAGATAGTGGTTCCTTTGAAGGATTTGGGTAAAAGAAATTGAAAATCTTCTAGCAAAAAGTTACCATTCTACATACTATTAAAAACATTTGCAAATCATGGGAGGTGAAAATATCAACATTAACTGGTGTTTTGAGGAAGCTGATTTTGACCCTCATGGATGATTTTGAAGTGTTCAGGACTTCAGTGGAGTAAGCAACTGCAACTGTAAAAGAGCAAGCAAACTTCTCTTAGAAGTTATACAGATTTGGTCTTTACAATGAAGTCTGTGATAGATTTTATCAAATGCTTGTTGTATGCAGGTTGTATGGTAAGATTGAGGCTTTTTTTTGTTTTGTTTTCAAATGTACCTGTTGTGGAAATAGCAAGAGAATCAGAATTAGACAAGAAGCCTGAAGATGTGACTGAATTGCTGCAATAAATAAAACTCAAATGGATGAGGTGTTTCTTATGGAAGAATAAAAAGAGTTGTTTCTTGAGATAGAATCTATTTCTGGTGCAGATGCTATGAACATTGTGGATATGACAAAAGAAGATTTAGAATATTAGATACATTTAGTTGATGAAGCAGCAGTAGGGGTTGAGAGGATTAATTTTAATATTGAAATAAGTTATACTGTGGGTACAATGCTATCAAATAGCTTTGCAAACTACAGAGAATACTTTTGTGAAAGGAAGGGTCAACCAATACACAAACCTTAACATTGTCTTATTTTAACAAATTTCCATATCCACCCCAGCTTTTAGCAACCATCACTCTGATCAGTCAGCAGCCATCAACACTGAGACAAGACCTTCCACAAGCAAAAATATTATAACTGATTGAAGCTCAGATGATGGCTATAGCACATTTATCAATAAAGTATTTTAAAATTAAGGAATATACATATTTTAGACATAATGCTATTGCACACCTAATAGACTACTGTCTAGGGCAAACATAACTTTTATATGCACTGGAAAACCACAAAATTTGAATGACTCCATTTGTTGTAATACTCATTTTGTTGAAGTTGTGGGAAACCAAACCCACAATATCTCTGAGGCAGTGTCTTTCTAGGATTAGGATATTTTAATACAGACGTAGTTCTCTAATTTATCCTTTTTTAATGAGTCATGCTTTTACTTAACTGTCTGAGAAATCTTGACAAATCTCATTGTTGTAAAGATTTTCTTTTAGAAGTTACACAGAGTTAGTCTTTCCAATAAAATCTGTCATATTTTATCAAACTTCTGTTGTATGTAGGTTACGTGGTAAGCACAGAAGCTTTTTCAAATCTGATATCTAGGACCTAGCGTAGTAAAAAAAAAAAAAAAAAAAAAAAGGATGAACATAGATGAGAAACTAACATTTTCTATATTCTGTAAAATGAGATTGTGGCAAATATACTTACTCTTATTTATAATGGATATCAATGGATATAGCATCTGAGTTGGACAGTTTTCTTTATTTTACCAATTCAGAGATGTTTTTCCATTGTCTTTTTATTTCTATAGATTCTAGTTAAAAGTTAGTGCTTCTGTATGGTTATTCCACTTTATGTACTAACTTTTTAATACTAAAAAGTATTGATTACTAATGCAGAGATTTGTAGTGCTTCATCTATTTACTAGTTGATAGACATCTGGGTTGTTTTTGATTTATGCCAATTATAAATAAAGCTGCTACAAATACTCATGGAGAAATTTCTATGTGAACATAACATATTTCCAAATTTTTCTTGGAGTTGTGTTCTGGTTCTATGTAGCATCATGTTGGACTTACGAGAAAAGTACTACATTGGCAGTAATATTTTACATTCCCACCAGCAATGAAAGAGATTTTCAATTATTTCAAATTATTGCCAATACTTGATGATATGGTTTGGCTGTGTCTATACCCAAATCTCATCTTGAATTGTAGCTCCCACAATTTCCATGTAATGTGGTTTGGCTCTGTACCCAAATCTCATCTTGTAGCTCCCGTAATTCCCACCTGTTGTGGGAGGGACTTGGTGGGAGATGATTAAATAATGGCAGGGAGTCTTTCCCATGCTGCTCTCATGATAGTGAATGGGTCTCACCAGATCTGATCCTTTTAAAAATGGTAGTTTCCCTGCACAAGCCCTCTCTGCCTGTTGCCATCCACATAAGACGTGACTTGCTCCTCCTTGCCTTCTGCCATGATTGTCAGGCCTCCCCAGCCATGTGGAACTGTAAGTCCATTAAACCTCTTTCTTTTGTAAATTGCCCAGTCTTGAGTATGTCTTTATCAGCAGTGTTAAAATGGACTAATGTAGTAAATTGGTACTACTAGAGTGGGGCACTGCTGAAAATATACCCAAAAACGTCAAAGCAATTTTGGAACTGGGTAAAAGGCAGAGGTTGGAACAGTTTGGAGGGCTCAGAAGAAGACAAGAAAATGTGGAAAAGTTTGGAACTTCTTAGAAACTTGCTGAATGACTTTGACTAAAATGCTGACAGTGATATGGACAATAAAATCCAGGCTGACGTGCTCTCAGATAGAAATGAGGCACTTGTTGGAAACTGCAGCAGAGGCGACTCTTGTTATGTTTTAGGAAAGAGAATGGTGGCATTTTGCCCATGGCCCAGAGATTTGTGGAACTTTGAACTTGAGAAAGATGATTTAGGATTTAGGGTATCTGGTGGAAGAAATTTCTAAGCAGAAAAGCATTCAAGAGGTAAATTGAGTGCTATTAAAGACATCAGTTTGGTAAGTAAATCAGAGCATAAAAGTTTGAAAAATTTGCAGCCTGACAATGTGATAGAAAATAAAAACCCATTTTCTAAGGAGAAATTAAACCTGGGTGCATAAATTTGCGTAAGTAAGGAGGTGTTGAATGTTAATTCATAAGACAATAGGGTAAATTTCTCCAGGGCATTTCAGAGGTCTTCACGGCAACCCCTTCCATCACAGGCATGGAGATTCGGGAATAAAAAAATGGTTTTGTGAGCCAGGCCCAGAGTCCATCTGCTGTATGCCGTCTAGGGACTTGGTCTCCTGCATCCCAGCCACTCCAGCTGTGAGTAAAAGGAGCCAAGATATAGCATGGGCTGTTGCTTCAGAGGGTGCAAGGCTCAAGCCTTGGCAGCTTCCACATGGTGTTGAGCCTGCTGGAGCACAGAAGTCAAGAACTTAGGTTTGGGAACCTCAGCCTATATTTCAGAAGATGTATGGATACACCTGCATGCCTAGTCAAGAGTTTGCTACAGGGGTGGGGCTCTCATGGAGAACGTCTGCTAGGGAGGTGTGGAAAGGAAATGTAGGGTTGGAGCCCCCATAAAGAGTTCCCACTAGGGCACTGCCTAGTGAAGCTGTGAGAAAAGGGCCACTGTCCTCCAGACCCCAGAATGGTAGGTCCACCAACAGCTTGCATTATGCACCCGGAAAAGCTCCCGACACTCAAGGCAAGCCTATGAAAACAGCCAGCCGGGAGGGAGATTGTACCATGCAAAGCCATAGAGGCAGAGCTGCCCAAGACTAGGGGAACCTACCTGTTGCATCACTGTGACATGGATGTTAGACACAGAGTCAAAGGAGATCATTTTGGAGCTTTAAGATTTGACTGCCCAGCTTGATTTCAGACTTGCATGGGGCCTGTATCTCCTTTGTTTTGGCCAATTTCTCTCATTTGGAATGGCTGTCTGCCCAATGCCTATACCCCCATTGTATCTAGAAAGTAACTAATTTGCTTTTGATTTTACAGGCTCATAGGCAGAAGGGATTTGCCTTGTCTTAGATGAGCCTTTGGACTGTGGACTTTTGAGTTAATACTGAAATGAGTTGAGAATTTGGAGGACTGTTGGGAAGGCATGACTGCTCTTGAAATGTGAAGATATGAGATTTGGGAGGGGCCAGGAGTGGAATGATATGGTTTGGCTCTTTGTTTCCATTCAAATCTCATCTTGTAGCTCCCATAATTCCCACCTATTGGGGGAAGGCCCTGGTGGGAAATGATTGAATCATGGGGGTGGGTCTTTCTGGTGCTATTCTGGTGATAGTGAATGGTTATTACAAGTTACAACGATTTTAAAACAGGAGTTTCTCTGCCCAAGCCATCTCTTTGCCTTCTGCCATCCATGTAAGGTATGACTTGTTCCTCCTTGCCTTCTGCCATGATTATGAGGTCTCCCCAGCCATGTGAAACTGCAAATCAATTAAACCTCATTCTTTTGTAAATTGCCCAGTCCTGGGTATGTCTTTATCAGCAGCATGAAAACGGACTGATATACCACATGTCATGGGAGGGACATAGTGTGAGGTAACTGAATCATGGGGGTGGGCCTTCCCACTCCCATGCTGTTCTCATGATGGTGAATAAGTCTTACAAAATCTGGGAGTTTTATAAAGAGGAGTTCCCCTGCACAAGCTCTCTCTCAGCTGCCACCATTCATGTAAGATTTGACTTTACTCCTCCTTGCATTCCTCCATGATTGTAAGGCATCCCTAGCCATGTGAAACTGTGAATCCATCTTTTCCTTGATGAGTTACCTGGTCTTGGGTATGTCTTTATTAGCAGTGTGAGAACAGATGAATATAGTAAATTGAAACCTGTAGAGTGGGTGATGCTCGAAAAATATCTGAAAATGTGGAAGCAGCTTTGGAACTGGGTAACAGGCTCAGATTGGGACAGTTAGGAGTGCTCAGAAGAAGACATAAAAACGTGGTAAAGTTTGGAACTGCCTAGAGACTTGTGAATTGCTTTGACCAAAATGCTGATAATGATATGGACAACAAAATCCAAACTGTGGTGGTCTCAGATGGAGATGAGGCACTTGTTGGGAACTGGAGTAAAGATTACTCTTGCTATGTTTTAGCAAAGATACTGATGACATTTTACTCCTGCACTAAAAATTTTTGGAACTTTGAACTTGAAATGTATGATCTAGGGTGTCTGGCAGAAGAAATGTCTAAGCAGCAAAGCATTCAAAAGGTGATTTGGGTGCTGTCAAAGACATTTCATTTTAAAAGGGAAAAAGCATAAAATTTCAGGAAATTTGCAGCCTGACAATGTGATAGAAAAGAAAAAAAAAAAAACCACATTTTTCTGAGGAGAAATTCAAGCCAGCTGAGGATATTTGAATAAGTAACAAGGAGCCAAACAGTTGCCAAGATAATGGGAAAAATGTCTCCAGAGTATGTCAAAGACTTTTGTGGCAGCCCATCCCATCACAGGTACAGAGGCCTAGAAGGAAAAAATGGTTTTGTGGACCAGACACAGGACACCCTGCTTTATGCAGCCTTGGGACTTGGTGACCTGCTTCCCAGCCTCTCTCACTATGACTATAAAGGCCAATGTACATCTCAGCCTGTGGCTTCTGAGGGTGCAAATCCCAAGCCTTGGAAGCTTCCACATGGCATTGAGCTTGCAGGTACCCAGAAATTAAGAATTGAGGTTTTGGAATCTCCACCTAGATTTCAGAGGATACATGAATATAACTTGAAACTAGATACTGTGAGTTCTTTAGATGTGCTATTCTTTTTGAAAATTGTTTTGGTTATTCTAGGTTTTGGTATGTCCTTCTATATTTAAAAATCAATCTTTCAATTTGTTAGAAATTGCCTGATGAGATTTAAAAACAGTATGTGTTACATCTTTAATTGGAATGCTATTTTAAGTAGTGTTGTCTCTTCTGCTTTCTTTCTTCCTTTCCTTATCTCGCTCTTTCTTTATTTTACTCTTTTGTTTTCTTTACTTAATTAATCTGTTTGAATTTGGGTTATTTATCTCTATGTCTTAGAACCTAGCAACACACGTATTTATTTTGTTGCTCAAAATAAATCTCTATGGCTTATAATCTAATAATACAAATATTTATTTTGTTTCTCAAACTTCTGAGCTTTAGTTGTTAGGAACTTTTTCAAATTGTCTTCATTGTTCTTTCTACAAGACCTCATTCTTTCTACAAGATCTTTTTTTTTTAAATAAATTGTCTTTGTTGTTCTTTCTACAAGACCTCATTATTTTCTGAGTATTTTCTTTATTTTCTGGCATCATAAGTTTTTTGTATGTAAATCATATTTTCCTGCTTTATTCCTATTATCATCCAAAGAATCCTACTTTTTTTTTTTTTTTTTGCTGGAGAATGATGTGAAGAAAGCACAATCTAGTCACTAAGTATATTCATTGCTACGAGGAGTCATTGCTTCTGTTTCCTGTGAATGGACCAAGCTAAGATTCTTATCTGTCTCTCTCACCCAAAGTGTCACCTTGAGAATTCTTTAATCTATTTTCTTTACCTGCACATCCTTTTGTTCTGTTTTCTAAAAGATAAAAGAATGTATGTATTTTTCCTATCAAAAGAGGAGCTTGTCATGTTTTGGAATCTAGTATACTTGGTTTATTTGTGATTTCAGTTCTCTAGATATATTTGTAGATTATGTGTTTTTCTCATTACTGGGGAGGAGAACAATGTTCTATTTTGCTATACATTTCCCAAGTTAGTAGCCAAAATTTGGAAAATTTATCACTTTTATTTAAAAAAAACTTTGTTTTACTCATCCCTCTTCATCTGGAAATCTTATAATTCTTAAGTTTTTCTGTCTGATGTTGTCCCATAGATCGAGTCTCTGTTTTTTTTCTTCATAATTTTTCTCTCTTTGTTTCTGTTAGAATATTTTATATTATGCCATTAAGTTCACTAATCATTTAGAAATGGTCTTTACAATATCTAACTTACTGTTAAGGTCATACAGCTAATTTTTCATTTGAGATATAATATTTTTCACCTTAAATTATCTCTTGATTTCTTTAAAAATTTTTTTATTTGATCGCTTATCATGTTTATGTTTTACCTTAAATCCTTGAACTTATTTATGCTAGTTATTTTGATGTCCTCATCTCATAATTCTAGTACGTCTGCCATTTCTGAGTATGTTTATATTGATTATGTTTATCCAAGTGTCATCATTTTCTGTGTCTTTTTCTATTTTTCCTTTTTGGACACCAGAAATAATAATGTTGGTGAGTGTTTGAATTTTATCATCAATTTGTAAAAAGTGTTGGCATTTTTTTTCATAGGTTGTTACTTTCATCTGTAAGTAACAACAGATGAGCTTAGTGATTTTGAGTCTTATTTTTTAGGTTCATCAAGGTGATACTCAACCACAGACACTGGGACACGTCAAAGATTTATTGAGATCTTTGTTTGTCTATATCCCATTTCTTCCATGTTTTGATCCACAAATTCTATCTGCTTCAGCTCCCCCAACTTCTTTATTGGTTTTATTACTTCAATGAGAACACTATGCTCTGCTTAAATTCCTCCTCCTTTGTGATGCAGTCCAGCAACTGCCTTAAAGTACAAAGCCTGGACAATTGATGTGCCTTTACATTTCCCTTTCCTCTCTTTCATGGCTCATAGTCCAGTCCTGTTTTTCATTGAATATCTGATAATTGTTGTTCAGGTTTATAGTTCTTCATTTCCCATGTCAGTTATTCCATTATGGGTAAAGTTGAGGTCCTTATAGCTTTTTTGAAAACCAGTCCCTTTTGCTATTAGTGATTACACAGTCTAAATTGAAAAGAGAAATACATTTTCTCTATGCTTCTTTTCCATCTGTATATTAAGGAATACTTGTACAGTTCCTTGTCAGGTGGAATATCTTTCTTATGAAATTGTGTTATAATGTATATTTATGTTTTATATAGACATATATTCAATACCTGAAACAAAGTGATCCTCTTATGTTCTACTAGTTTAAGAGTGAATTAGGTATTCTTTGTGGATGGATAAATAAGAATCCTTGTTTTTCAAAACTAATTGGATATGGCAAAAGATTACCATATTTTGCTTAAACAGATATTTTAAAAATACATGGTAAAAACTACATTCAACTTTTTTCTTCACATGCAGGGTAATGCCAAATTTAAAGCAAAGGTTGAGGAAATACGAATATTTAAATATGAGTAAAGTACTTTTACTTACTCTTTTAAATATAATTGTAAACAATTTCTTTCCTGCTGCATACTCTTCATAGGTTTTAATCTTTTATTCTAGCTTATCTCAGACTACGAATCAGATAATTAAAGAAAAGTTTCTAATAAGAACTCTACATCTCTATTACCCTGTGAGTGCTAGCTACTCCCTCTCATAATTCTCAGCATAATGCCAGGTTTATTGTCTGGAGTGCCAAGTCCAGGGTATAAATTCTACCCCAAGGTTCAAACCCACCTTTCCCAAAATAAGGTCTTGTCAAGCCAAACACTTCCACTTAGTTAAAAAAAAAAAAAAAAAAAAAACTTCCACAAAAATTTCCTAGTTTTTAAAGGACTCGAGATTAAACAAATAATAATAAAAGATAATATTTTAAGAAGTAACATTGATTTCTTAATATTGAATAAACTGTGATATAGAAATACTTATTGTTTATGCAAATCAATTATTTTGAATCATGAAAGGAAGCAGCTTTATCATGACAGAAAAGTATTACCGGTGCAGAGTGCCCAGGTTTTTGGTGCTTTGAATAAAGAATTGGACAAAATACACAAACAAAGCTAGAAAAGAACAAAGCAACAAAAGCAGAGATTTACTGAAAATGAAAGCACATTCCACAGGGTGGGAACAGGCCAGGGCAGACGGCTCAAGGACCTAGTTACAGAATTTTCTGGGGTTTGAATACCCTCTAGAGGTTTCCCTTTATTTACTTGGTGTATACCCTATGTAAATGAAGTACTGTCTTGTGATCAGTCTGATCGGTTGCATATAGTGACCAATCAGAGGCTAAAGTAAAGTTACAAAGTTATACTCTTATGCAAATAAAGACTTGATCCATGAAAAGCCCTGATTGGTTGCAGGAAGGAATCAATCAGAGGCACTTTCAGTTTTTCATCTGCTGCACAGAAAAGGAGGAGAGGTTGCAAACGGAGTAGCCTCTGGTACTTTTGTTACTTGGGCATGGAAATGTGGGGTTTTCCTTTTGATTTAGTTCTAGGAAGTCAGTCTGAATTGGTCTTAGGTTCCCTGACTCCAGACCCTATTCTCTTGCCTCAAAAGTGTTTCTGTTTCTTTCTTGGTTTAACGGGTAGGGTTTTTTGTCTGTTTGTTTGTTTTGTTTGTTTTCTCTTTAGACCTTTGATAAAGAAATGCCCTAGTGCTAAAAGCAAGAAGTTACAGAATTACTAATGTTATTGGGATGTATGTCTCTGGGAGTAATTTTTATTCAGTAAGCAAGTGTGAGGCATTAGTGCTGCTGGAGGCAAATGGGCCTCAGTCTACATCCAGAGTGCTGTCTAGTGCAGAAATGCAAAAGCATTAGAAAGACTGAAAAGTGGTGATTAACTGAAATTACATTTTCCTTATCTTTGCCTAAATATCCCAGGGCCTGAATATTAGAGAGACCAAGAGCGTGGGATAGACTGTGAGGAAAGAAGCACTCTCAACGGTTACCTTTGGAAAGATGAGCTGCTACAACTTTTCTGGAAAGTTTCTGGCCTATCACTTAGCTCAGAAAGAGTAACTTTTTTGGAAAATAATTTATGATAAACAGTATGTAATTATATGTGTGTGTATATATACTTATATATACACACACACACAATGATATTGATCATAAGATTTATTGTAGTGACAAAGCCACAGTTAAAAAACTTGGTTTTGAAATATTATATAACACTTAAAATAACTATCTATCTCTCTAGAGTTCTCTTTCATCTCTCTGTATCTCTATTCACGTGTCTATCTGTATATCAATTCACCATCTATTTATCCATCTGTCTATTCAAATAGGAGAGAAATATTCATACCATGGAGTTAATTTAAAAATAAGTTTCAGGCCGGTGGCGGTAGCTCACACCTGTAATCCTGACACTTTGGGAGGCCGAGAAAGGCGGATCACCTGAGGTTGGGAGTTCGAGACCAGCCTGCCCACTGAGAAATCCCATCTCTACTAAAAATACAAAATTAGCTGGGTGTGATGGCACATGCCTGTAATCCTAGTTACTCGGGAGGCTGAGGTAGGAGAATTGCTTGAACTGGGTAGGCGGAGGTTGCAGTGAGCCAAGACTGTGCCATTGCACTCCAGCCTGGGCAACAAAAGTGAAACTCCATCTCAAAAACCAACCAACCAAACAAACAAGCAAAAAACAAAAAAAGTTTCAAAATTATACACTTAATATTAATTTTGTGTTATGATTTATGCTCCTTTCCTTCCAAAAGAAACCTCATAATAATGACAATACTCCAAGGATATATAATTATTCTTTTATATGTGCATAAATTATATTGTAGAAAGACACAAAGCAATATGTTAATATTACTTATTTAAAAGTGGAGGAAAAGAGGAGACTTAGGTGACATCATTGAACCTTTTCTATATATTAATTTGAATTGTTTTCTACTTACACTGACATTCTTTTATTTTATATGTATAGAAAAATGATAAAAATAAAATAATATTAGTGTAGAGATATGATATAGTTTCAAATTGCATCATGTGGAGATTCATAAAAAATGTTTTAGAATATTAAAACTTGGAGAAATGTTTACTTATAGTTTTAATTGATTTTCAGCCATGGTTTTTCAATTTTGAATGCTATAACACTGCTGATTAAGAATTATGAAAGTTACCTATAAGTACTTGCCTTAATGAATACTTGCCAAAATATGTTATTTGCTATCCTGAACTTAGGTGTTATAGATTGGTTTCATAATTAAAAATAAAGAATTTTTTTCTCAGTTCTGTAAAAGTTATTTATTAATGTGAGTGCATTTCAAGTTCATGTAATTAAGTAAATTATGTTTTATGTAAAATAAATATAGGTGTATGTGTACCTGTAACATGAAACTACATACAGTGAGTTGAATTGGGATTAAGAATAAAATCTAATAGAAAATTACTTAATTCAGTAGAACTGGGATTATAAGCATAAGCCACCATGCCTAGCTAAAATATTAATTAAATAAATAACATTATTACTCCTTTGATATGAATAATGTTAGTAGGTAATAAAGATAATATTAATGGAATTTTAAGACTGTACTAACCATCTAGAAGGAGCCATATATTAAGTACATAAAAGTATACATTGAATAAAATTGTCTTGCATAGAAGGTTGTAATATTTGGAAATGATAGTATAAAAGAATATCAGAGTACATATTATTGCTTTAAAGATCTTGGGCAAAATTTCTGCCTGAACAGATTATGTAAAAATGGCAGAATTGAACTGCATCAAATCATCATTTTCTTTCAGTATTCAAATAAATGAACATTAAAAATAAAATCCTTGAAAAACTGTTGCGAAACTAATGATTCTAGAAAGTGGAAAAGCTGCCAAGAGTATTGGCATTCAGTACTCTTATTGAAGCCTGTAAGCCGAAGAGGTCACAGGATGGGCAAATAGAAGCCAGAAATTCTTAATATGAGCCTCAAAAATGAAGAAAAAATTCTGAAGCAGTATCTTTACCTACACATATTATAATTGGTGTGTTCTGGAAAGTTCTGCCCACATGAAAGGGGTGGAGCAGCTTAAGGTGCACTGAATTTTTTTTCCTGATTATTTCTTCCCTTCACCGTAAGAGAAGCATACAAGTCTTCCAATTGGCATTTGCAGCACTTCCTCACGTGTAGCATGTGAATGTCTTCTCCAATATTAAGCCCAAAGGTGTGACTTGCTTGGGTTACTAAAATAGGAGTAAAGGCACCAGCGTCCAAATTCTAAGCAGCTTTATGCAGCATTGCATGCATCTACTAATTTGCTCTAATAGAAATGTGAATTTCAAATTACATAATAAATTGGGAACCTAATCTGTAGCAGAAAAGTAATAACAGGTACTCACATCTAATATATTTATTCATACTTTCATTCAAAAATCATTAATTAAGAACTTATAATGCACTAGTTTCTATAGCAGTTATTGAGGACACAGTGTGAGGGCATTTAACATCATTGCAGAAACCAAAGCAGAGCTCAGGTATTCTAACAAAGGCTACACACTGCCTCACCCAAGTATCTCCTTTCCTGTCATGTTTTCAGGCTACCAAAATGTGGCTGGCAGAGAAAATCACTAGTTTTAAATAGTAATGAAGCAGGGAAAATAAGCAGTACAGACATGATAAGAACATGGTCAAGACTGTCAAAGACAGAAGGAAAGATCTTGACAAAGCTATCCAACAAAAAAAATGTAAAAAGAAATGGAAAGGTAGCTCTGCAAACTAATTTATGAAAACAAAAGCAAGAATTATCCCATGAACAATGTAGATTAATATGAAGCTGATACAGAACAAATGACTTAAAGATTGAAAATATTGTAATATTATTTTTAATTTAAGAAAATACTATCTATAAGACACAATGTAAAAGAAAAAAAGAATGAAAATGTAGCTTGGAGACCTAAGTAATTAGATCAAGGACCAAAAGAACCTCTGAGAAAATAAGAAAATTAGTTCAACATAGCAAGAAACAGTAAACAAGGCAGAAATAATGCAATCACATAGGCTCTTTATGATCATTTATAATATAGAGAAACATTATAGAAATTCAAGTTGGAGGGAATAATTATTTTTGTCATCAAATAGTGGAAAAAACCTTGCAGGCAGGGAAGACAGTCGGCATAGCCTCAGACTTCTTTCTACCATCACTTAAATGCTTGCAAACACATCAATGATGATTGGAAAGCTCTAAATATGGAAAGTATAACCTAAGAATATTACACTCAACTTACATGTTTTCCAAGCATAAAAGAAACTAACAGTCTGTGTGAAATATAAAAGAACTCAGGTATGACAACACAGAAGCCATCCATGATATATCTACCTAAAGACAAAAATCTAATCAATTAGAAAATAAGTTAAGTAAAGAATTCAAGAAGAGAAAAGCATCCATCCATATCTGAATCAATTCAAAACAAAACTAGTATAAATATTTACCTAACACATTAAAAATGTCATGTTAAAATGTTATAGTAATAAATTTACTAACAAAAATTTTATAAAGGAAAGGAAAATTTAGAAGACATTTAAGAATGCTAATGACTTAGTCAAATGACGATTTGTAATTTAAAGCAAAGTTAAAAATTATGTAAGGATTCCAGCCTTAATGTGTTCCATAGTTACTTTTCTTATCCTTAGTCTGATCTTTTGAGATAATGTTTGGGTGTGAAAACTTTTAAATGAAACACGTCTACAATTTTTCATGTTAACTTCACTTTATTTTTTGATGTTAGATTAAAGACTAACAAATTTCCTTAATATAACTTAGGAATTTTGAACTATTCTAATAAAAATGTATATAGATAAATATATTTGTATCATTTGATTAATATGTATGCATAGGATACCAGGGATGATATTATTAATATTTAACCATAGAATATTAGCAGGTTAATACAACAGTGTATGAAAAGAATTGCATGTCATCAACAAGAGGGATTTATTTAAGGTATGTAACAGTGGATCAACATTTGAAAATCAAATAATGTAATTGATCATATGAACAAGATTAGAAAGAAATCCATATTATCATAAAACATTTCACAAAATAAATATCTAGGAGTACATACTGATGTAAGTAAATGAATCAAGTTGGGTTCATTTCCAGGATGCAAGGTTGGTTCAACATATGCAAATAATTAAATGTGATTCATCACTTAACCGGAACTAAGGGCAAAAGCCACATGATTATTTCAATACATGTAGAAAAGGTCTTTGATAAAATTCAACACTCATTCATGTTAAAACCTTTTAATAAACTAGGTATTGAAGGAACATGCCTCAAAATAATAAGAGCCGTATATGACAAACCCACAACTAATATCATACTGAATGGGCAAAAGCTGAAACCATTCCCCTTGAAAACCCACACAAGACAAGGATGTCCTCTCTCTTCACTCCTATTCAACATAGTGTTGGAAGCTCTGGCCAGGGCAATCAGGCAAGAGAAAGAAATAAAAGATATTCAAATAGGAAAAGAAGAAGTCAGATTATCTTTATTTGTAGATGACATGATCCTATATCTAGAAAACCCCATTGTCTCAACCCCAAAGCTTCTTAAATTGATAAGCAACTTCAGCAAAGTCTCAGGATATAAAATCCATGTGCAAAAATTGCTAGCATTCCTATACACCAACAACAGGAAAGCAAAGAGCCAAATCATGAATGAACTCCCATTCATAATTGCTGCAAAGAAAATAAAATACCTAGGAATACAGCTAATAAGGGAAGTAAATGACCCCTTCAAGGAGAACTACAGACTACTGCTCAAAGAAATCAGAGAGGACACAAATGGAGAAAGATTTCACGCTCATGGATAGGAAGAATCAATATCATGAAAATGGCCATATTGCACAAAGTAATTTATAGATTCAATGTTATCCCCATTAAACTACCATTGACATTCTTCACAGAATTAGAAAAAACATTTTAAAGTTCATATAGAACCATAAAAGGGCCTGACTAGCCAAGTCAATCCTTAACAAAAAGAACAAAGGAGGTATCACATTACCCATCTTCAAACTATACAAGGCTACAGTAACCAAAACATCATGGTACCTGTACAAA